>NW_007727958.1:322245-327335 GCF_000696425.1 Galeopterus variegatus
AAAAAAAAAATCATTTACAAGGGTGACGTCATTTGTGTAGAAATGAAGGCCAATTACAAGAAGTCATAAGTGTCCACATTTTCAGATATCACCCTATTTTTTTCATCATTACATTAAGAAAATCCATGGATTTCATTACAAATATTAATTGTTTTTAAGGCACCAATCATCAAGTTTATTAGAATGGTTTATTAGAATGGTTTGTTAGAATGGTAAAGTGTTAGTTACCAATAATTGTATAAAAAGATAAAGGAAAGCTTTTCTGAAAACTGCCTTTGTTCTTTTTAGAGTAATAGGATTTAAATGCCACTCATCTTTTATGATTGCCTTAAATTATTTTGAGAGAAGTTGAATCTGTTTTTGTTTTTTTTAATTTGGCTGAGGCATATTGATGACCTAAGATTTAAAGGCCAAATTAGTTACATATCATTGTAGTCAGGAGTCAGTGTCCTATAAGAAAAGGTCATCTTTTTCTTTTGTCCTGCATAAAGATGTTAATAAACACAGGGGTGTCTAGTGTGCTTGAATCTCACTGAATATTAAGGTTGTCATCGTGTTTAGAGAAATGCTCTAAAAACATATGGCACGAAAGATTGTAGATGGATGAGTGTCATTGCCTAATGAAAGCTTTGAATCACAAATATGTGTGTAAATAATTATTTTCTTCCATTTGAAAAGTACTACTCTAAATATTTATTCAAATTGAATAATATGCATAGCATAAAACAATGGCCCCAACTGCTTTATATGGTAGTAGCAGAGAAAACGTGTGTGTTGCATATGGTATCTATTGTACAAACTCAAAAAGATAAATTTTGACCTTTTCATATTTAGTAAAGGCCTTTGAAAATATGTTAAATGTTACCGAAATGATGAATAAAATCTGCATATTCATTAAATTAAATGTTTAATGGACTTCATGGTGTTTGAATCTTGTTGGAAAGGGGAGTATATTTTTTGCTGTGCTGCTGTTTTTTTCTTTCTACAAATTAAAGTCTGAGTTAGCTATGTTCTCATTTAATGATTTTACGAAACAGGATGTGACTCTAATTCTCATTAAACAGCAAAATTTTAATAAATGTATTTTTGTTTATTAAAATCAGAGCACCATGAAATTATAAAATATTATCTTCTATGAATAGCTTATTGCCTTTCTTACTTTTAAGCACAGTTTACATGATTTCTTGACACAAAAATAACCACCACAGGGATTGTTTTCTCAGCTTCTGTTTGTTGTTAAAATTCTTCTGTGTACACATTTTTATGTATTGGCTACCTTTGTTAGTTTATATTAAACACAACAATAAGTGGAGACGTTAAGAAGAATGATATAGAAGACCATCAAAATCACAATCTCATAACAGTGTCATTTTGGATAACATGCATCAGTCTGGTCAGTTTGTAGTTCGAATCCTTCACATGTTTTTCACAGTAATTAGAAGGGACATTTGGAAGGGGAAGTACAAGAATGGTGAGTGGATTTGAACACAGACCTTCTATGAGAGAGAGAGAGAGTGCACCACTAGTACCCTTATGAGTAATAGAAAATTCAACCTGGTTTTCCTTTCTTGGCAAATTAATAACCTATTGTATTAAATTAGAACCACCCAAAATACATTTTGTACTACATTTCTTGAGGAAGATGGTTTAGTCTTGTAAAACGGCACATATTTACCTTTAAGAAAAAAAAAAAAAACTTAGAGGTTTAAGTGTGTTCTCTTGTTTTGTTGTATGTCCTTTTCTTCTGAAGAGATGCTTCATATATTCTCTAGAGCTTCTAGCCAGGGAAACTTGGTTGCTAAAGACATATCTGTACTCTCCACTGTTGGTATGAAGAGCTGAGAAATTGGTTTTATTTATACTGTTAGAGTAATTTAAAGGAAAAAAAAGGAAAAGGAAACACAACTTATGCCTAACGAAAGAAACATTATTTTTGGAGAAATAATGATCAGCAGGAATTTAAATGTCCCCAATTTAGCTTTTATTTAATATTCCTTCTATATTGAATATTCTTAATCTCTTTGGATTAGAAATCCAAATGAGGTCAAGTATTGCAAATTAGATTGGTTGCCTTATAATGTGATTCATATCTCTTGCAAACTCTTGCTACTGTTACTAACAGAAAAAAGTGAAAAGATAATTCTGTCATGGTAGTGTTAACCCTGCTCTTGAAGCCAAGATATATTTATAATTTCTACTCTGAACTTACCTCTCCTGAGATATCCTCAAGGCTGTGGGGACCATCATTTTATTAGAAGTATGAGGGAATGTAGGGAAAAGCGAATGCTTTCTGTTCCATGATATTGGGTCAGATTTGGGATTTATGATAAAGTACTGATCATGCAAGAGGTGCGGTCTTTCCACTGAATGAATTGTCTTTAGAATCTACTCCTTTTCGGTCTTTTCCAGTTTTATAACCCCCAGGAAATGATACTTCCTTACCCTTGCTTGAACATGAAATAACAAAGTGTGGATTCTTCCCTCATTTAGAAGCATCTTCCCTAGAGTAGCAACCTCTACACCTATACCCAATAAATAAGCATATCTGATTTCCTATGGTCTAAGTCAGCTTGTATAAAAATATTACTTTTAAATCAGATGATCAATACCTATCCATGTAAAACTAGGCCATGCAGTTCTTTTTATTGTAGTCATGCTTATTTAATTATTTTGTCAAAAATCAAGGTTTTCAGGCCGGCCCGTGGCTCACTCGGTAGAGTGTGGTGCTGATAAACACCAAGGCCACGGGTTCGGATCCTATATAGGGATGGCCGGTTCGCTCACTGGCTGAGCGTGGTGCTGACAACACCAAGCCAAGGGTTGAGATCCCCTTACCGGTCTTTTTTAAAAAAAAAAAAAAATCAAGGTTTTCAGGCCGGCCCGTGGCTCACTCGGTAGAGTGGGGTGCTGATAAACACCAAGGCCACGGGTTCGGATCCTATATAGGGATGGCCGGTTCGCTCACTGGCTGAGCGTGGTGCTGACAACACCAAGCCAAGGGTTGAGATCCCCTTACCGGTCTTTTTTAAAAAAAAAAAAAAATCAAGGTTTTCAGGCCGGCCCGTGGCTCACTCGGTAGAGTGGGGTGCTGATAAACACCAAGGCCACGGGTTCGGATCCTATATAGGGATGGCCGGTTCGCTCACTGGCTGAGCGTGGTGCTGACAACACCAAGCCAAGGGTTGAGATCCCCTTACCGGTCATCTTTAAAAAAAAAAAAAAAAAATCAAGGTTTTCTATTGTGTTTTTATGCTTAACAGCCTTGGCTCTGTAAGAACTAGGAAGGGAACTTTTGAAAGATGCTTAACTCAGGGATAATAAAAGCTAACACTTTGTGCTTCTCCCCAATCTACCTCTATCCCATACTTTTAGAATTTTCCAGTGCCTGCCACATTATTGCACATTTCTCTAGGATTATGCCTTCATTATGTTGGCTCACATTTTATATTTTTGAGTCAAAAAGAACCATAGCAACACCCTGATGGTACTGCCAACTGATGTTCAGGGAATATTTTCGCAGCTTTGATTCATATGGACAAATGCAGAAAAGGAATTTGGCCATTTGTTCTGTCAAATGTAGCAAAGGAAAATAGTTTACTGTTTATAAATGACTTAAGGCATTTGGTTAATCCTGGTAATGACAGAGTGGGTATATGTACAATAAAACTATGAATTTGTGCCCTATTTCCAAGTTGTCCTTTTTCCCCGATGGTCTTGCCTTTACTTTCTGTGTGTTTGTTGGAGTTTTAAATGTAAACAGGCAACTGTATTAAATTAGAGTGCTGCTTGGTAGCATAGGAAGAGGAATGAGTGTGTATGGCAGTGTCCATAGCAAAGGGGTCATTTCCAATGCAGATATTCTACCTGCAGGTAATGAAGAGCTCACTGTGGCGGGCTTCTTATCCAGGAGAGAGGCAGCTGCTGGGGATGAGGACATCCCATGGAGCATGTGCTGAGCCAGGCTGCAGTGACAGCCCTCCCATGTGCTCAGCAGCTGTCTGGTGCCACAGGAGGAAACTCAATGGGGGGTTTGAAAAGATAGGTGAGGTGAAATGACCTGTAGAGAAGTGAGGATTCCAGAAGTGGTGGGGTTGCCAGTAGCTACCCCACTGTGAGTTATGTAACCCACAGAAACCAGGCAGTATGGACAGTGCATCTTACATAAACCTTTGCAGTGGTTTAATTGTGCATCTGTTAGAATGAGAAGTTGAGAAAGAGAGAAAGCAGAACATAGTGTCTGAGTTTACTTCCTCAACAACTTAAATTCTTTCTGTCTCTTAGTGGTTCCCTTACACCATATGCAGAAGAATACCTCTCAGTATTTACCTTTTCTGCCTAAAAGCTTATATCAGAGAATAAGGGATTTTAATGACACATGGGTCTGAGAAGAAAGTGAATCAGTCAGTCAAACCACTATAGTCTTAGTTTCCCTATGATCTTAAGCAGCTTTCTCAACCTTTATGTGACTCAGTTTTCTTATCAGTATATGGGCCATGTAGTATTGATCATTGAAGTAAACTGTATGTAAATTTATAAACATTTGAAAATATTATTTAGTGTTGATTAATCATATTAAAATGTATTATTGGTACAGAAAAATGAGTTGACTTGTTAAAATCATTTATGTAATTTTTAGGCTTTATTTAGAAGTAAATAATGTATATCATTATAAAGCTGCTAAGAAATTGTTTGTGCCACAGAGCTTTGAGAGAAATGTTAACAAATGCTCTTGGGTATTCAGTGATCTCTATCACATCGTTAGGATATTATACTCACAGGAAACTGTTTATGATGTGATTTAAGTTCTTGATACAAATCATTTTCTTTCAGAATTTGTAGAGTATTTTTTCTACCCTAAACAAGGCAAGAAATGTTAAAGAAATGTTTAGTGATGTTGAAGGATAGTTCCATGTAAGTAAAAATACGTTATATCGCAGGTACTCAATGAATGATTTTTTGCAGGCATACATGAATGGATAAGCAAATCAACATGTTGCCAGTGGCACCTCAGAAACAGTAGAGCTTGCACTGTAAATATGAAATAATTATATATGTCCAACTTCATGAAAAGCTTCTTGGTCTTCCTAAAA
>NW_007727958.1:327345-347533 GCF_000696425.1 Galeopterus variegatus
GATAGTTCCATGTAACTAAAAATACGTTATATCGCAGGTACTCAATGAATGATTTTTTTGCAGGCATACATGAATGGATAAGCAAATCAACATGTTGCCAGTGGCACCTCAGAAACAGTAGAGCTTACACTGTAAATATGAAATAATTATATATGTCCAACTTCATGAAAAGCTTCTTGGTCTTCCTAAAACCATAACTAGTTTTTATACCAAAATAACCAAACAAAATGACTAGTTTTGATCTCTGTATACGTTTACAATTAAATCTGCCCATAGTATACTTAAAATTGTTATGGTAATTTCATACAATGAATAGAAATAGAAAGGTATAATGGAGATACAGGTGGCGGTTTAGCCATAGCAGCACAGCTAGGACTGCTGTATCATGAATAATACAGCTTGTTTTCTCAGTTTTCTGTGGCTGTGTGCTCCAAGCAGATAGTACCATTAACTGTTGTGAGAGATGGTTAGTCATGCTGTAGCTGTAGTCATTCAGGACATTACGAAACTTCTGGAATGATACCTGCGATTTCTTCATTCTGATATTATGTTAAAGATAATCATATTCCCATTGTTTTGACCTTAATCGTACTCTCTTAAAGGTATGATATTGTCTTTATCTGGAGTAGCATCAAGCATCTTTAGCTTTTCTTAAAATGTCAGTGAAATTATTCTAAAAATTGAGCAACCACTTACTTAATGCTGAACATCCAGAAATCCATGCTATACAATTTATAGTAATTCTTCATTTGCAAGTTGACAAGTTGCATGTTTCCATCTGGCTTCCTTTCAGTTAAAAGAACGGACAGAATGAGGTTTTGTAGAGTACTACTTGCTTGATAGAACTTAGAATATACCTCCTTCTGAGTTGACAGCTGTTGCAGTATGTTCAAGAAGTATCCATGATTTCTTCCCTGTGGCGTCACCAGGTGCTGCAGTGCCCTAGAGGAGTTAAATGTGGCACTAACTTTTACAGATGTCACCATTGTTACTCACATGTAAGAATTCTCTTGATTAAACTTTTGGGCAAACAGCAAATAAGTAATTAAACTGAGCAATATGTTATTATGCACAATTTCTTTTTTTATTTTTGTTCGTTTGCTCATGAAGTTTAAACAAACTTTGGTGATTTGTCAACTATTTTTCTTAGATCTGCAATGTCAGAATCTTTGTTATGTCCTTTATTTGCTCACTAATTTCTAGTTTTTCCCCATTTATGATTTCACTTCTGTTGAGCATTTCATTGACATATTTTTGTTAACGATTCTACCTAATTCAAAAAGAACGTGAGGGTGATTATGAAAGTACAGTACAAGAAGGTAATACTGTTTTCCCTCAATTCTGAGACATCATTGATTTAAAACTGCTTTTTGGGAAAACAGAACTGCATTAAATGTAATTATAAAATATAACTTGATTTCAGAAGCTTTACTGAAATCAAACATTGTTGAAATTAAGTTATAGAAGTAGCCATTACATGTCAGGCATCCAATAAATATTAAATATTCATAAAGGTATTTTAGCCCCAGTTTATAAATGGCAAATCTGTAGTTTATCCAGGAGATGAAGTAACCGATCAGGGTCCTACAACTAGTAAAAGTTAGAGTTGGGCCTGGTTGTTTAACTTCCAAAATCCATATTCTTTCCTTAATATCAAGTATATATACATAAAAATGAAAGTAAATAGTTTCAATGTGAAAGTAAGGAAGAAAAATAACATGCAGCCAGGAGTGATAATAGTACACAAAATGCATGCAGTGACTTCTTATAAACTTGGTAAAGATGAACATAAATTTGTTTATAAGTACTTTAGCAGCTAATGCAAAAAGGGTAACAGAACCCATTACAAACATGAATCACTGGATCTATAGAGAAAAATAAAACATCTCCTTGATAAAAGCTCCATATTTCCTGGTACAATAGAAATCTTTATTGTGGACATTCAAAAAGAGGGTTATATGTAAGTTGGTACTTTATTTTTCAGTAGTAGCAGTACTTTATCTTTTCCTATGTAAATTTCACACAATAATGAATGTATTCAGGTATACAGTCTTTTCTTAATTTTAGTGTTTCTTTTCCCTATACCTCCTTCCAAGCTAAGCCATTGCAGTTTTTAAATCTTTTGTGTGAAGGTGTGTCTGTGTGTTTATGCAAAATTATAGATCCAATGGGGCAAATACTTTGGATATAGCATCTAAAACTATAATTGGAAAATAGATTAAAAATTTTAGATCCATTGCCAGCATGTAAGAAGTTATATCCTTGCTTCTTGGATTTAAAGTACCTATATCATATTATCAAAATTATTGTGTTATTCATAATCTAAAAATTTTCTCTTAAGCACAGGTGTTTTACTCTCATGCTGCCTTCAATAGAGCTAATAAACTTTCTAAAAAAAATTCAGATAAATTTTAGATAATTTATATACTTTACAGTCGTATTTCTGGTAAGGGTTTATTTTTAAAACAGACTATTCTAAAAATTAAGATATAAAAAGAATTGTCATAAGGTGGCAGTATGTTTCAATGATAACCATCAGTATAGAAAGAGAGTTTCTTGCACCAAGTGATTCCTTAGCCAGTGTTGAACTTTGCATAAAATTTCACTATGGGTTTTTTTGAAGAAAATTGAGCAGCTATTTCTTAGGGAATATGTGGGAAATAATTGAAGATACTACTTTTTTAATTTTTTCTTCTGCTAACTCCAAAGATCATTAGGAGATAGATTTATTAAATATTCACCGCTATACAGTAGAAAACTGTTTCCTTCACTTTATGCATTTATACAGCAACACAACAGTGAAAAGAAATGCCTTCTGTTACAGTCATTAACATGCTTTAATGAGAAGTGATAAATGAGTTTACATGTTTTAAGAAATGTGTTTTAGTTATAGCCCTTCTAAATGTTGTGTACTAGTTATAACTTTCATTTTGGTTGTATCAAATACAGGAGTGTTTCGGCATGGTTTAATAAACAGCATTAACCTGTGGAGAAGTCGTAAAAAGTTTAAGCTTTTTAATGAAGTAGACTAAGTTTAACTTCTTGCCTGCCTACTCATTAGCTTTGTGACCTTGAGCTAGTTACTTTGCCTCTGAGACTTTTTTTTTCTTTTTGTGCACAGTTTGGAGATAATATAATGCTTATCAAGCAAGGCTGTTGAAGGATTTCATGAGATGATGTGTGTGGGTATACTTATTAAACTTTGAGATTTTTTTTGTTAGTTACTATTACAATCAAAGAATATATTCATTTTTATTTGTAAGTATTTTCTAATGTGATCTTACTTTGAGAGAAAAATGTGAGGGTTGTCACATTTATTTGTCACATTATTATTATTTGGTACATAATTTCTAGTTAACCATACAGTTAAGCTAGAACAGCAACAGCAAAAAAACCTAAATGCATGTCTTGTTCACCATCTATAAATCAACAATTAAGCATTTTTCACATTCTTCTAATATCATACGTGTGGNTTTGGTACATAATTTCTAGTTAACCATACAGTTAAGCTAGAACAGCAACAGCAAAAAAACCCAAATGCATGTCTTGTTCACCATCTATAAATCAACAATTAAGCATTTTTCACATTCTTCTAATATCATACGTGTGGAGAAGGTTACTAGAACAAAGGGGAAATGATCTCTGTCCCTAAATACCTTCCCATTTGCCTAGAAAAATAAAATTGGAAAAGAAATGGGAAGACCTGTGCTCTAGCCTCAGTTCTGTTATTAGCTAACTTTGCAATCTTGAGTAAGTCTTTATGTTTCTATTCTCCCATTTGTAAATTGAACTTGATAATCTGTAAGGTCCCTTCTGGCACATCTATCCTAAGAATATTTCATACTGTGAATTTACAAATGAGCACTAAGTTGTATGTTAGTGAGTGAACATGCAATAGATATTCAAAGAGAAGAGAAATTACTGTAGGCTTGGATATTTGGCATATCGTTGGCACTATTTGCAAGAAACAGATTTATAAGTCCTCATAAGTGAAAGGATAGTCATTTTAATGACTAAGTAATGTTTTCCATATGGTAAATGAAGAAACAATATAGATATAACATTTAAAAAAGCTTGGAATATGTTAATTTCAAAATGTTTTAAGTAATCTGGATGGAAAAGTTAATCATTTAAAATTTTCAATACCAGGTGGTAGGTAGAAATAATGAATTCTCAGGGGGAAAAAAAGACATACCAATTAATAATTATTAAACGTAGATATTAGTAGTTTAATCATGATCTAGAACAAAGGGGAAATGATCTCTGTCCCTAAATACCTTCCCATTTGCCTAGAAAAATAAAATTGGAAAAGAAATGGGAAGACCTGTGCTCTAGCCTCAGTTCTGTTATTAGCTAACTTTGCAATTTTGAGTAAGTCTTTATGTTTCTATTCTCCCATTTGTAAATTGAACTTGATAATCTGTAAGGTCCCTTCAAGCATCTATCCTAAGAATATTTCATACTGTGAATTTACAAATGAGCACCTAAGTTGTATGTTAGTGAGTGAACATGCAATAGATATTCAAAGAGAAGAGAAATTACTGTAGGCTTGGATATTTGGCATATCGTTGGCACTATTTGCAAGAAACAGATTTATAAGTCCTCATAAGTGAAAGGATAGTCATTTTAATGACTAAGTAATGTTTTCCATATGGTAAATGAAGAAACAATATAGATATAACATTTAAAAAAGCTTGGAATATGTTAATTTCAAAATGTTTTAAGTAATCTGGATGGAAAAGTTAATCATTTAAAATTTTCAATACCAGGTGGTAGGTAGAAATAATGAATTCTCAGGGGGAAAAAAAGACATACCAATTAATAATTATTAAACGTAGATATTAGTAGTTTAATCATGATAAAAATATCCACACTTTATATGTTATTTTAGATAATTTCACTTAGAATATGTAATATCTGTCAAAAAAATAGATACTACTTTAATTAAAACTTGTATTTGTAGCTTTTCCCAGCCTTTATGAATTCTCAAAAAATATACTAAAAAATGTCAATGACAACTAAGTGTGACAGACAATCTAATAAAGTCTTAAAGAAATATATACTAAGTGCACATCAAAAGGAGTTCCCCTAAGAACTTTAACCAGGTTTCATATTTTTGTTGTGCCTCATAAAGCAAAGTACTGCCTGAGACCGAGAAAGAAAGATGTTTCAATACTCTACCTCTGACTATAGAACTTACTCTTTTCTTGATGAGGAAGTTTAGTATCAGTTCCTCTGTACTCTTCTGGAATGTACTCTGTCCTCTCTGTACTCTCTGTACAAAACGGGGATCTTTCCCGGTCTGCCTCATTCCTTCTTCCTCCTTATACATACAGGTAGATCTTGAAAATCCTATAAAAACTGGAGAGAGAGTCCGGAAAGATAAATCATAAGACCTTCCTAGGAGGATAGCCCCAAGAATAAAGACTTGTAGGTCATATGAAGCCAATGAACCCTGGTGGTAATTGGAACATACTGAAAAAAATTAACATTTATGATAAGTACATCAGCATATGTACACCATGGCAGAATTTTAGGACCTCGCACAGTTCATGAAGGCATGACTTCTATGAAAAAGGAGCAGAACATAGGCTGAGATAAGACAAAGAAGTAAGACAGAACTGCTAAGAATATAAAAACAATGAAATAAACTGTACATTGGAGGCAGTAATGAGTAGAATTTGTAGCTAAGGAAAAATAAAATCACTGATGAGAAGAAATTTGATCAAGTTCTTGAAAATGAAGATGAAAGTGGTAAAGTTTAAAACTATGTGAGACAGACTCTGTGATACTAAGGACAAAATGATGACTCAATATGTGATTTCACTATTTCACTCAAAATATATTTATTTTCTAACTATGCTGTATATCATTTAGTTCTCTGGACATACAGCAATGAACAGAGTGAACACTGTACCTGCTCTCACAAAGCTGACCTCCTGCGGAGGGAGACCGACCGTAAACATGTGAATATATATATACTGTGCTAGGGCATGATAAACACTTTGAGAAAAAAAAAAGCAGAATAAGGGAATAGAGACTAGAGGGGCAGAAATAGGTGTGCCCCAAAGAGAGCAAAATGAGTGGAAACAAAACAATGACTAGAGAAGTAGTGATATTTTCTTTATCTTAATGTGTAACTTGAAATGCTTTCTTTCTCTATTTTAGTATTTTATTTTATTTTTTTTTTCCTTTTTGTCTTTTTTCGTGACCGGTAACGGGATCGCAACCCTCGGTGTCGCGCCCGTACCGTGACCAGCAACGGGATCGCAACCCTTGGTGTCATGCTCATACCGCGCTCAACCAGTGAGCGGACCGGTCTCTATATGGGATCCGAACCCTCAGCGGGAGCGCCACCGCACTCCCTAGCGCCGCACTCTACTGAGTGTGCCACCCGGCCAGCCCTATTTTAGTATTTTATAATCAAGTTATTGTACTACAGTAGTTAAGAAAAGTCCTGGAAATATCTGGGCCACAGAAAAAAATAGGTTACCAAGAGCTGGAAAAATTTAGTTGGCTTTATACATCTTCACTTCCATATATCAGAAGACAGTACAGAAAATTTTTCTGTAGAATTTTAACAGAAAATATATTGTGGTGTAATAGTTTAATGTAGAGGTAAGATGCTTATGAATGGTGGTGATAGAAATATATTCTTAGACATCCAAGGGTTCAGCAAATATACCTACACTTTTAAGGGAAAAAACTCTGGAAAATACTTTCCAACTGAATGGAAAAAATGAGAAATTGAGAATGGGGTTTAAAACATCCTTGTAAAAGTAAATGTAAAAGACAAATATTCTTGAAAGAATAGATTGTAATATAAACATGGCAATATAATAATCATAATACGCATAATCTGCCTGTAAAATTCCAGAATTTCATAATAAAGAATGAATATATGGAGTAGAAATAATATACTATAGAGTAGGGATAAAGGAAAGTAAATATGTACTAAATTCCTTGTATCAAAGTCAAAATATGTGATTTTACCCTTATCTGACCATGAGAAAAATATGCTAATTTATGCCTGTAAATAAAACACAAAGAAAACAACTAGATAATTTCAAAGCAGAATATGTACCTTGCAAGACATTGGGGAGACACAAAATAAAGAAAAATGTTATGCACCAATTAACACTGTACTGACATTTATGATGTGAAAACTATTAGAATTAGAAAGAATGCTTGATAGAAACCCAATAGCAGTGAGATCATAACAGTCGGCAAGTTGGCAAAAATTAAGATATCAAATAAAAATGACAAAATAATAATTCAATCTAAGATCTGGTTCTTTGAAAGACGTCATTTATTTACATCTAACAAGCCAAATGGATAAGAATAAATGATATAAAATATAAATTTAGAATATTAGGATCTACCCATAGATGCAGAAAAATTGTCAGTTATAGCCTTATAAAACTCTAGACTGCCAAAATTTTGAAATCTCAGTAAACAGTCTTTTAGGAAAATATCAATGAATTAGAAAATATACATGTATTAGGTAAATTCAGTAAATTTGAATGTGTAACCAGACATGTAACAATGGAAGAATGAGGAAGGAGAAAAGGAAAGACTAAAAAGGTAAAAGAAAAAAATAAAACAATCTAACCTTAGAACAGTTTCTACGCCAATACACTGTTTACATACAGGTAAAGCTTCATCAATTCTAACTCATAACAGTTATTATCAATTATAATTAATAATTCCTGTGTTAACTTGTTATAACACATTGGAAGACATGAAGAGCTTTATATATATATTTTTAAATCTAGATAACAAAACTTGACAAAGAGAGCACAAAAGGAACATTAAAATTGAGCTTCCTTATATTGGTTAAAAGTTTGAATAAAATTAGCAAATCATGTCCAGCAGTATATTAAAAGAATAGTAGTACAGATGATATCAAAATGTTTAGAAACAGATCCAATGCAAGTACTCATGAGTTCATATGCATTGGTGGTAACCAATATTTTTGTTTTATGTATATTAGTTAGAACTTTATGTATAATTAGTTGTATGGTTTTATGCTTATACATATTTAGGATATATGATTTATATAGGATGTACTTCAATAACTATAATTAGGATACGTATACAAGGGTACTTCAAAAAGTTCATATAAAGATTTGCATTATCTTTTCATTCTATTTTTCCACAAACCTATTGAAATACTATCATATATATATGTACGTATATTTTTTTGTTGCTGACTATGTGCCAGTAGCAGTTCTAAGCCTTTTGCATATATTAACCCATTTAATCTTCTCAACAACCTTATTAGGTTGGTTCTATTATTATCCCCATTTTACTGATCAAAAAGTAAGATACATAGAGATTAAGCAACCTGCAGAAAACACCCATTATAAAATTTAATTTTAATCAAATATTTGAAAAATAAAGCTAGCAAGACTGAGTTAATAAAACATTTTACAAAGCTACAAATTTTAACAGTTGAAATCTAAAAATAGAGAACCAAAGATACATATTTTTTATATTATAAAATTATAAAAGGGAAACTGATGGATATGTGGTGATGTATATAAAGGTTGTTTCTTAAATAATTATTCATAATAGAAAAATAAAAAAGAAAAGAAATAATCTATATGTCCAATATAGAAGATTATTTAAATAAAACTTCATAATCCTTTTCAATGTAATAAGAAGCAGCCATTGAAAATTATGACATACATTTATTTTAATTGACCCAGAAAAGTGTTTTTAATATATTGTGAAATGTAAAAATCAGGTCACAAAACACAGAAGATGATGTCTCTTTGTAATAAATATATTTGCGTGTGTGCTTATAAGCATTAAAATATTAGAAAAAGCATAAATATTCATTTTGGTTATAACTCATCATATTTTTCTTTATGCTTTTCCGTGTTTTAATTTGCCTATAAAACATTACTTTTTGGATAAAAACATGATGTATGTTTTGAAGTTTCTTTGCATTGTTTACTAATCTCCTAATACATCTTTTGGAAATAAGCTTAGAGGAAATATCCTATTCATGGTGTAGAGTGTGAATTCTAGAAATAAACTTCCTGAATTCAAATTTCACTTCTACCACTTTCTGTCTCCTGTCTAGGCGCATAATAAGAACTCAGTGTATACTCCAGAGCCCCTGTTAGAGGTAGGATAAAACTTCTCAGTTTTCTTTCTTTGGGCTCCAAAAACTTAGTTCAAACAGATTTTTAACTTTGTAGCTAGTTAATTATTTAGATTACTGATTTTCTACTCTCCCAGGAGCAAGATGTTCCTTCTTCAAGTGAGTCTCCTTTGGAGGTCATAAAAAATTATCTTCACAGAGTTCCTTTATTCAGAGACTGTCCACCCTCTTCAGAAATCTGTCCTCTCATCTTTTCCCATATCTGTAGTAGAAGAAATATTTCTGTTCTTTCTAAGTTTACTTTTTAACGATGCCTTCAAGCAAACCATTTTACCTCCACCAGGACCTCGCTCCCTCATGTGTTTTTGGTGGTGTTTTTCTTGATCCTCTGTTATCCTCTGATGACCAATTTTCCTCCATTCACAAGCATGTGAGAGAATGTTCTCTTCTGAAAATGCTTTAGCTTGACATTGCTAAAAAATAGTTACTGTCCTATTTATCTTTCTTTCACAAGCCAGATTATTTTGAACAAATCTATGTGTAAAAATGCTGCATCTATTTCCTCATCAAATGCTTAATTCCTACTACTGGAGTTACACTTCTGCCTTCAAAATGCTCTGTGACGATCACTATAGAGTTCTCCAAATTCAAGTTGCTTCTTTATAGTTCTCTGTGGAGACAAGATGGGATGAAAGGTGGAAAACTGTTGGTGTTCTCTGTGAACAGCCTGGATAACTCCCTTATTCTCTAATATGGGATAGAAAGAGTACAATTCTGAGTTCTGTAAGGTCAAACATGGATATTTCTTGTCCCAGGACCTCGTGCAGTGCCTGGGAACATGGAGGATACTCAAGAAATATTTATTGACTCCTGTGGACTATTGAGTAGCAAAGTTGGGAAGGTCCTGTTTTATTTTCTTTATTTTCTTTATATTCACTGATAAGAATGAGGAAGTGTGAGTGTGCTACAAAGAGAGATGAAAAATTTAAAAGAACAACTTTGTATAGAAAAACTTAGAGGACATTAACAAATAAATATTTATATTTTTGCTATGGTAGAAAAGAATAGGAGAAAGAAGATACCAAAAATAATTACCTTTCACTTATTTTTCTATTTATTTGATTTTTTAGTCTTCCCCCCTTATTAGTAAATGGAAATAAATTGAGGGTAAGAAAGGACCATGTAGTAGATGGTATTTTATAATAGCACATAGCATTTTTAAGATAAAACAAAAGTAAGGTGCTTAAAATATTTGGGCTATGTCATCAAGCACATGAGTTTTCCAATTTAGAATAGCAATAGCTTTCCTTTTTTTATCCATTAAATATGAACATTATTGCTATTATTTAAAAAGCCTGTAGAGCTGTTATATTGCCTATCATACTGTCAGAAGCATGCCTAATCCCAAATATGGGAAGTGTAATTAGTTTTAAAGGAGATTAGTGCATTTATTTCACTGTTTTAAAAAAAGATGTAAGGGAATATGTCATATAAAATTATTTTTTTCGTAATCGTATCATGATTTTAATTTTCTTGCTTTGAAACTTGTACTTTCAAATATGGTATACTGCTTTATAGACACAAAAGTGCTTTTATGAGTTCTTTCTCCTTCACTCCTTTGAAATAAATTTGTGTGCATAGGACTCTGTGTACATATATGTGTCTCTGTAGGATATATTCCTAGAGGTGAAGTTCTGGGTAAAAGGGCAGGAGTGTCTTTCTATAGAAATATCAAAGCCCTTTAAAATTGATACAACCTCTAACAATATATTAAAGAACCTGTCTCCCATTTACTTTCCAACACTGGATATTTTCCTTTTTGATGTTTCCCAATCTGATGTGAGAAAAATTACATTTTGATTTAATTTTAACTTTATTTATAACTAACATATGATGGATGACCATTTGTATTTTTTCAAGATTTATGGCATTTATAGTATTGTTATTTATTTTAGCCACATACCCAAAATGCATCCTTCATGTATATATGTGTGTGTCCACATATATATTTAGATTGTAATAATTTAAGATGTATTAAGGAACTGCTGAATGTAAGAAATAGAATATTTGAATGAGACTTGTACAGCAAATAAATTGTTACAATGAGATTTTGAATAACAAATTCTATACATATCATGGTGTCTTCTGTATATGATCTTGCATTAATCGAGGTTTTTTGCAAGAGGATTATGAAGTTTTTCAGTTTAATAAATGAAAAATGATTATTATATTAGCTAGTCAGTCTATTCAGAGCCTGTATCAAAGAGCACTCATGCAAACAATGCATTTTCAAGCTACTCAAAACAGTTTGTTCTCAAGTAAGGTGTTAGTCACTATAATTATTTTTATGTTTCAGTCAGTACTTTCTCATTCACATGCACAACATTAATTAACTATTCAAATGGTTTTTTAAATCCTAATTTGGAAAATTTTGGTGCTTTTCTAAGGCTTTGAGTTTTGTTATTGAATTTATTGAAAAACACTGGGCATTTCCTTGTTTAGGTAACTTAAGTCATCATATTTTATCTTTTCCTAATAGCTAAAATCAATACATGCTCTCATATATCATACTCCTATATAGTGGCCAAGTGTGTGTTTTCATTAAACAATAGACTTTTAATTACTCAATTGTTGGGAGTGTGAAGTCATACTGATAATAATCTTCATAGGGAACAGCTAGGATGTGTGATCTCTGAACTACTCAGGCAGCTTGCAGTTTAGTGTTGGAAACACAGCACGAATGTATTAATGAGCAACGGTGCTTTGCATTTGCAGTTTGTCCTGCTGAAATGCTCTTCCCCCAGATCTTCCAGTGGATAGCTTTTCAGTATCATTCAGGTTTCGTTCAAATATTGCCTTCTAAGCAAAATTCTGACTACCTGATCTAATGAATCCGTGTTCCTATCAATCAGTCACCATGTTGTTTGTCTAAGGGCACTTATCACTAGCTGAAATTATCTTGATCATTAATTTGTTTACTAATTTACTCCTATGTCCTGTCAAACCTCTACTCTCACCCCAAATGGTAGCTCCAGAGTAGAAGGATAATTTATTTCTAATGTCTATTTGCTGCTTTATTTTCTTCCCCTCTGTGGCCTTTATAATTTATGGAAAGAAATAATGTTTTCATATTTTAAGGTATTTTCATATGTGGAATAAACAACTAATATGTTTAAATTTTTAATATTTTAAGGTATTTTCATATGTGGTATAAACAGCTAATATGTTCAAGTTTGAAAATGTATGTGCTTATATTTTAACAGTTAAGAAATATTTTTAAATTTAACTTTACATTTGACTTTGAGACATTTTTCACAAAATATTTTGAAGGCCAGTTTTGAGATCTTGTCCCACCCTTTGAAAATCTTTAAAACGAAACAGTTTTTCTAATCTAAAATATGGAGTGGTTTAAACCTCACAAATAGTCTCATAGTTATTTTAAATGAACTCATCATTACTTAATGACAAATGTTTTCCAGCATGGTGTGTTAAATGGTCTTTTAAAATTCAGATATATGGTGGACATTATTCTATGCTTGAAAATGTTAAAAAATATGTCTGTTCAAGGTAAAGAAAACTATTATAACTTTGCTGAAAATTGCTTTTCTATTGCCTTAGAAATTTGTGTAATTGTATCCAGCTCTTGTATTCTTATTCTTTTGGAATGAAAATAGTTATACCAGAGAGTACTTCATTTCTTCCAAAAAGACCTTTCCTTCCTACAGAATACTGCTACTGAATGGAAATCAAGGCAAGACCAGCAATTTCTAGATAGTTTGTAAGAATCTGGGACACTGTCAATAAAAAGATGAATAGCTATTGAAAGGCTTCTTATAAGTTATACCTTACTAAAATGCTTTTCTTTTTGTAATCTCATATGAAAAACCGAACAGTTTTCACTTTAAAATGTAATACTTTTTTTTCCTTATTTTGGATGAATTATGTGCTTTAATATGACAAGTATTTATTGTATCTTGAAATTGTATTTTGTGAAATTTGTTTGGCCATATTTGAAAGAGCTCTCATTTAACCTTTCCTTGTGTGGTAGACTGATGTGGATTTTTCCTTATTAGGAAAAGATACATTTTGAAATAAATGTTTGTGATTTTGGAAGTTCTCAGTGCATAAAACAGTATTTACTTATAGCAAAAAATGTTGAGCTTTTATCTGTCTTGTAGCAGGAATTTAGCTTTTATGATTGAATTATTCCAATTTTCACATGACAATAACTGTTAACTATCTCAATTACAAAGAATATGACTAAGTTTGGAATGTGAAGGAATAATTGAAATTTTTATGTTATCATCACAGATTTTTTTAAAATTTATTTTTATTTTTAATTTCTTTTTCTTTTTTTGTTTAAACATAATTGATTGTACATATCTGTGTGGGATATAGAGTTGAATACCAATACCTGTATGTAATATCAAATCATGATAATTAGTATATTCATCATTACAAAACATAATCATTCCTTGTGTCCCTTAACCAATTGCTAACTCTCCTTCCATCTACTCAATGTATCTTCTAAAATGACAATAAATAAAGGATTAGTGAATTTATTTTACTGTCAGTCAATGTTTTGTGTGAAATTCTTGCCTGTATAATGATGTTTGCCAATGCTTGCACAAAAAAGAATATTTAGAATCAGCTAACATTAACTCTGATAAGAGCACATTCAGGACAAGAGTTCGTGTTTTCTGAGTCCCAAGCCTATGCCCTCATTATAAGGAAATTTTTTATTATGTTTAATACACACATAGATACACACATAGACACACAACTTTTAGAGAACTATAGGTTATATGGCTCCTGACATTAAAAAATCTAGAATTATTTGAATGTAAGAGGCAGCTTGCTTGAGAAATTCTAGGAAGAGATACATGAGTAGAAAGAGATACATGGGCATATTTCAGAGAATATTTCCCAGATTCCTAAAACGTCTGAAGATCTGATTGCTCTATCTCTGAATTATTTCCTTATTAAATCGAGGCATTATTATATTTATTTATGGAACTTTTAAGTGTAAATCAAACACTCTTCTATTGCAATAGTGGGTTTTCTCTTAACTTTGCCAAATCTCATTATTTCCCTGGTGTATTGGCAGCAAAAACAAAGTTTTAAGTTGAAGGAACCTAAAGTGATTATCTAGTTCTGGTCCTTTTTAAAAAGAGAATTGTTGAAATAAATTGTAGACATTGTTACAATTTGGGTGTTATTTAGTTTGCAGTTGATATTTGTAGTGGATCATTGCATATATCAGTTAGCTACTACTGTATAACAAGCCATCCCAAACTCGTTGGCTTAAAACAATAAGCATTTATTATTGCTCATGAGTTTACTTACCATCCTGTCCAGGCTGAGTTTTGTAGGTCGTTCTGCTGATCGTGGCTAAAATCTTTCACATATTTGGGACTGGCTGCCTGTAGGGTGATCTAGGGTAGCTTTGGCTTCAACAACTGGTCCCTTCTCCCTGTGGTCTCTTATCCCCCATCAGGCTAGTTAGGAGTAGCTCACATAGGAATGGCAGGGTCAGAAGCACGCATGGTCTCTTGAGGCTTAGGTTTGGAACTGGCACATCATTTTGCCCAGAGCAATTCACAGCAGTAGCTGTGAGTATGGAAGGAATAGGGAAGTAGACTCTACCCTTTGATGAGAGGAGCCGAAAAGTCACATTGCAGAGGGTTGGATACAGAAAGGGATAAATAGACTGACTCATTTTGTCACCAATCCATTGAAGACCTCTCCTGGCCCTAGTTGTATACATTTCTCCCAGAAGCAAAATATACTCACTCCCATCCCAGTGCTCAAGAAGCCTAATCCAGCTCTAGCATCATGTTAATTTTAGGGTCTCATAAACTACACAGAGTTCTCGTGTGGCTCCTCAGATGTGACTCCAAAAAGGGGAAAAATTGAGAGATACCTAACAGTCACTGATTTCTAGTATTCTGAAATCATGGTAGCAAAATGTTAACAAGTCCCTCACCTACAAAAGGAGGGAAGTTTCTTAAGTCCTGCCTCTTTGCTCCCTGGGAGTAACTTCCCAGTCCATTTTTCCCTGTGGTACCCTGTGGGGTCTTTGCTCCGCCCTCTCTGATGTCCTTCCTAGTCTATTGCTTTCCTTGTCTACTTATAAAGTGTGGTGCATTTGTCACCTGGGTAGGTTTTCTTAGACTTATTCTTGCCCACAGGATGTTTTGCATTTGGAACAATATGTCTTTTATTATAGTTTGGTGGCTCTTTTGCCTACAAAACTTACTGTGATACTTTGTGGGTGTTCTCTAAGTCTGGTTATAGAATACTACTCTGCTGCAAAAGCCATACCACAGTTGTTTTTGAGAACTGCTGCTCTTTACACATTTAACCACTGCTAGTTGGATTTGGCTTCTGTGAGATCACTCCTTTAGGATTTCTAGAAGCACTGTCCTCCTTTCCTTTCCCCCTGCTGGACACTACTTAATTCTTTCAGAGGTTTAGCAAAAGATATTACAGCCACAGCCTTGATTTGATCTTAGTCTTTAAGCCTCATTTTACATTGAGAATCTTTTGTCAACTGGGAAGACTGTAAATGAAAAACAGTTTCATTTTCCAAATCAGCAATCCTTAGCCTTGTATATCGTCCCTTTAAAATCTGCTTGCAAATGGACAAGTGCTTTTTTGACTCTTTCCTTATCAACATAACATATGCAGTAAAGCCAACTGACATTCTGAATATAAATGCCTAAAAATCTTCTTTCCAAGGTTCATAAATTTATTAGGTATATTACCTTGCTTTAGATTTACCAGAGACAATAGTTTACATTTGCTGCTACATAACACAGGTCACCATTTTTTCTGCTAAGATAGTATTGTACTTCTAAGTACAGTTTTTCTATCAATTAGCTATTGCTGTATAACAAACAACCCCAACCCAGTGACTTAGAACAATGCATATGTATTACTGCTAACAGTCTGTGGGTCAGATGGACAATCCTGCAGGTCTGTACTACATTTAATTGATCTCAGCCAGTTTTCTGAGAAGTTGCCAATACTTCTTCAGGAGTAAGTCTACCAAACTACTCTCTCGCTTATGTCCCAAGCTCCCCTGGGAAGTATGAGCTCTTGATTAGAGGTAGCATTTGTAATTTCTGGGGTGGACACATGGTACTGACTGCTGTAGCTGCTGTCTTGCACATCTGGTTCTGTGTCCTCTGAGCTTTCGCTTAAATCATTCCAATGTCCCTGCCTTATTGTATTGGCTGGTGAGTATAGTGGTCCAATAAGTCTGTCTTCAGCCTTAGCCCAAAGAAGTGTATTAAACACAAATTTCTGAAAACACTTTGCTGATATGTGAACGCTAAGTATCCGAGCAAAGAAACATAAGCTACAAAAGCATACACTTCTCACAAACTCTATAAACAACTCCCACAATAAATTTATCACAACCTTAGCCCAAAGAAGTGTATTAAACACAAATTTCTGAAAACACTTTGCTGATATGTGAACGTTAAGTATCCGAGCAAAGAAACATAAGCTACAAAAGCATACACTTCTCACAAACTCTATAAACAACTCCCACAATAAATTTATCACAATGACATATATGAAACTAAAACAGTCTCATAAGAGTGAAAGTAAGTCAATGGAGAACATTAAAATCTATGACTGAATAAGGTCAAGGCATTTAGACTTTTAAGCTTTAGAATGGATAGGTCCAATTAATATTTTGGAACAGGGGAATACCCTTATGAAATAAATATTTAAAAAAGATTAGCTTGGAGTAATAAGTGGACTAGAATGAAAGAAGCAGATAAAAATGTCTCAAACGTGAGAAGATTAGTTCACATAGAAATTAATCAAAGTATACTCAAGCCATAACATCTCATTGGTTTGTTCTTTAATTCAACCAGCAATCATTTGTTGAATGTGTAAACTGTTGGGCATTATTCAAAGAATGAGAGATACAATGTGAATTAAAATTAATATTGTTTTTGGAGAACATTAAAATCTATGACTGAATAAGGTCAAGGCATTTAGACTTTTAAGCTTTAGAACGGATAGGTCCAATTAATATTTTGGAACAGGGGAATACCCTTATGAAATAAATATTTAAAGAAGATTAGCTTGGAGTAATAAGTGAACTAGAATGAAAGAAGCAGATAAAAACGTCTCAAACGTGAGAAGATTAGTTCACATAGAAATTAATCAAAGTATACTCAAGCCATAACATCTCATTGGTTTGTTCATTAATTCAACCAGCAATCATTTGTTGAATGTGTAAACTGTTGGGCATTATTCAAAGAATGGGAGATACAATGTGAATTAAAATTAATATTGTTTTAAAAGTGTTTTCAGGGCCGGCCCGGTGGCACACTGCTACGGTGCGCTGCTTGGGAGCGCGGAGGCGCTCCCGCCGAGGGTTCGGATCCCACCTACAGACCGGTTCCTGCTCACTGGCTGAGCGAGGTGTGGGCGTGACACTGAGGGTTGCTATCCCGTTGCCGGTCCCGGTCCGGTACGGGCGCGACACTGAGGGTTGCGATCCATTGCCGGACATGAAAAAAGACAAAAAGGAAAAAAAAAAGTGTTTTCAGTCTACAAGAAGAAAACTATGTGGTAGATCTCTAAACTAAATATGATACATAAAACATGGGGACTGTACTATTTGTAAATTAGCATTGTAGATCAAAGTAAAGAATTATAAATATTTATTCTTAGAAAAAAGTCTTATTCTAGTACTTAAAAATTATTGTAAAGTGTAAGTTAATTATGAATAGAACTAGTTTACCTTTTTCACATAAAATATGAAAACTGAAAATTGGACAGATAACTTTGTGTAAAGTGATAAAGTGAGAAGCTTATTTTTTGGCTTGGAATTGAAGGACAAATGCTGAAAAGTATTCACTATTATTAACTTGAACATATAATGCATATATAGAAATAGATTGTTGTAATCTAAATCAAAATATGCTTTTAAGTGTTTTGGAATTGTTTAAGAATTTCTGGGTAGGGAATGGGAAGAATACTAGAAAGCTCTGTTTTGGGAAAACTGAGTAATTTTACCTTATACTGTATTTTAATTTCCCAGTGCTAGAATTTTATATATCTGAGTATAAAGTAAATACCTTATACATCTAAGATTTCCCTCTCTATTCTCTAATTTTCTCTTCTTGTTTTTCTCTTCTCCTTCTGTAGTCTTCCTTCTTTTTTCAGTTACTTTTTGTCTCCCACCTACAGACCGGTTCCTGCTCACTGGCTGAGCGAGGTGTGGGCGTGACACTGAGGGTTGCTATCCCGTTGCCGGTCCCGGTCCGGTACGGGCGCGACACTGAGGGTTGCGATCCATTGCCGGACATGAAAAAAGACAAAAAGGAAAAAAAAAAGTGTTTTCAGTCTACAAGAAGAAAACTATGTGGTAGATCTCTAAACTAAATATGATACATAAAACATGGGGACTGTACTATTTGTAAATTAGCATTGTAGATCAAAGTAAAGAATTATAAATATTTATTCTTAGAAAAAAGTCTTATTCTAGTACTTAAAAATTATTGTAAAGTGTAAGTTAATTATGAATAGAACTAGTTTACCTTTTTCACATAAAATATGAAAACTGAAAATTGGACAGATAACTTTGTGTAAAGTGATAAAGTGAGAAGCTTATTTTTTGGCTTGGAATTGAAGGACAAATGCTGAAAAGTATTCACTATTATTAACTTGAACATATAATGCATATATAGAAATAGATTGTTGTAATGTAAATCAAAATATGCTTGTAAGTGTTTTGGAATTGTTTAAGAATTTCTGGGTAGGGAATGGGAAGAATACTAGAAAGCTCTGTTTTGGGAAAACTGAGTAATTTTACCTTATACTGTATTTTAATTTCCCAGTGCTAGAATTTTATATATCTGAGTATAAAATAAATACCTTATACATCTAAGATTTCCCTCTCTATTCTCTAATTTTCTCTTCTTGTTTTTCTCTTCTCCTTCTGTAGTCTTCCTTCTTTTTTCACTGTTACTTTTTGTTCTATATACAGCCCTTCATTAATTTTTCTTTTTTCTTTTTAAATTTTACTTCTCAATATACATTGTAGTTGATTTTCATGCCCCTTTTCCTGTTCCTCTCCCCCCCTCCCCTAACTCCCCACATCATATCTGTTCACTTAAACAGTTCAAGGAATTTTTGTGGTTATTCTGTCTTCTTTCCCCTGCGCTACCCTAAGTTTGTTTCTGTGTTTGTTTATTTTTTATTTATTTTTAGCTCCCACAAATAAGTGAGAATGTGGTATTTCTCTTTCTGTGCCTGACTTGTTTCATTTAATATAATTTCCTCTAAGTCCATGTTGATGCAAATGGTAGTATTTTGTTCTTTTTTATAGCAGAGTAGTATTCCATTGTGTAGATATAACACAGTTTCCTTATTCACTCATCAGATGATGGACATTTGGGCTGGTTCCAACACTTGGCTATTGTAAATACAGCTGCAATAAACGTTGTAGTACAGGTGTCCCTTCGGCATGATGATTTCCATTCCTCTGGGTATATTCCCAGCACTAGAATATCTATCTNTCCCTTCGGCATGATGATTTCCATTCCTCTGGGTATATTCCCAGCACTAGAATATCTATCTGTAATTGTTTGAGGAACCTCCATATCATTTTCCATGAAGGCTGTACTATTTTGCAGCCCCACCAACAGTGTATGAGAATTCCTTTTTTTCTGCACCCTCTTCAGCACTTATCATTCTCAGTCTTTTGGATGTTAGTCATCCTAACTGGAGTGAGATGGTATCTCAAAGTGGTCTTGATTTGCATTTCCCAGATGCTGAATGAGGTTGAGCATTTTTCATGTGTCTATTGGCCATTCATATATCTTCGTTCGAGAAATGCCTACTCGGTTCCTTTGCCCATTTTTAAATTGGGTTATTTGTTTTTTTGCTATAAAGTTGTTTGAGTTTCTTATATATTCTAGATATTAATCCTTTGTCTAATATATGTTTTGCAAATATTTTCTCCCACTCTATTGGTTGTCTTTTTACTCTGTTGATTGTTTCTTCTGCTGTGCAGAGCTTTTAAATTTGCTATAATCCCATTTTTTT
>NW_007727959.1:0-9695 GCF_000696425.1 Galeopterus variegatus
TAATAATCATATACAGTGTATATTGACAAAATAAAAAAATAAATAAATAAATAAATAAAAAGAAAAATAAAATAAAATAAAATAAAATTCCTAATTTCCCCCACTAGTATTAAGGTGTCATGAGTCATTCAGTAATAGCCATATTGAATTTCACCTATAATTCTACCTGAATCAAAAAGGCAACTGGCTCTGGAGAGAAATTCTTCACCTATATCATACCATAGTTTCTTCTCCACAAATCCTATTTCATAACAAAATTCCCTTAACATCATTACTCTGCATGGATCATAGATGTTTTAAATCAACAAATTCTTATAGCACTGAGCCAATTTCACTGAATTTGAAGTTCAATCCAAATTCCTCTGAAAATTACCATTTCAGTAATTCAGCAGCGAATTATGTGTTGCACATATCTGTGTGCAGAAAACAGACTCACAGTTCTACACTCTTGGGACTACCTGCCTGTACTTTCCCTTCTATTTCTTTATGTGATTCTCTACAAGATAAGATAAAATTGGGCCGACCCAGTGGTGCACTGGAGAGTGCGCTGCTTGGGAGCACGGCAGCACTCCCGCCGAGGGTTCGGATCCCATGTGAAGACCGGTTCCCGCTCACTGGCTGAGCGCGGGTGGTGCACTGGAGAGTGCGCTGCGTGGGCGCACGGCAGCACTCCTGCCGAGGGTTCGGATCCCATGTGAAGACCGGTTCCCGCTCACTGGCTGAGCGCGGTGCGGGCACAACACTGAGGGTTGTGATCCCGTTACCGGTCAGTAAAAAAGCCAAAAAAAAAAAAAGGATAAGATAAAATTATTATTCTGTCTCCTGGCCACACTCTCTTCAGGGCTCATGGCTAAAGGAGGGTAAGTGAGTCTATTATAATTAGATTGTCTTGATTGCCTAATAATACTGCTCTTTAGGCAAGATCCAAGAAGGATCCTCTGCCTACAGAATTCCTTGCCCTGGGATACAGTATAATAATACAGCTCCAGTGTGGGTCAGAGGTTCTTTATTTTTTCAGTTGAATCTTTCATCAGTGTCAGGAGCCTCGGCTTCTTAAGCTCAGCCGGTTCCCAGGCCTCACTTTCCTCCCACACAGCCTGAGGGGGTCAGCTTGCTTTTCCTTCCTCATTAAAGCTTTTCTCAACCCACCCCTCCCCTGGGGTCTCACAGGCACACAGGGCTGGGGAGAAGGAGGCAGTCTCTTCAGTCACCTGCTTCCCAGCTGTCCTGGAAAACAAGCCAGAGTTGTGTGGGGTCTCATCATGGAGATAACAAAATTTAACAGGCATGCAGAAAGTACACACAGTTAAAACCTTTTTAAAAGTCTGAGAATCAAAGCCTCTATTCAAAAACTCCTGTTATTTGGTGAGTGGTACGTCAAAGCTGTTGCTTTTTCCCCTTACTCCTGTGGGCTCCACTCATCATATATCCCCTTAAGGATTAGAATAAAGTTAAAAATCCAATTAAACAGGTAGGGAAACTGTGCAGCAGGAACATCAGCAAGGGATGTTTCAGAGACCTTTGTTATTCAACACAAAGAGATCACATGCCACACCTGATCGAATGTGTTTCCAAGTTGTTTACATCAGGTTTGTCATCGATAGAACTAGTTCCTTAATTATGTGCATACATGTCCCAGAGTTGGGGCTACACGTGGGGGTGGATGGAGCCGTTCCCAGGCAAGCTGGGCTGCTAGACTGCTCTCATTTGTAAGTATCTTCAGCACCCTGGACAGCCCCAGATACACATTTGGTTTCAAACATCTCAAGAATTATCTATGCAGAGCCAAAGGAGCAGCCATAAATGCTTCTGCGTCACGATTTCCTACCACTCTTGACAAGAGCATACTTCTATGTAACACACAGCCTCTTTCCAAAGTGAGCCAGTGTGTGGTCAAGTGGTGGTACCCATCACTTGATAAAAGCTACCACAGACTCTGTTACACACAAGAGTGTCGTCAAGTCCTAGAGCTATGGCAAACAGTCTCTAGGTGTGGATCTTAAAAACAGGGCTGCACTAAGGTGTATGAATGACATTTGAAAATTAATGAGGCAAGTTGTTTATTGTTTAGATACACTAAATCCTGAAGCATTAAATATATATTGATATTAGTAAATACTTAGGCCTAGGACTTCAAGAATAAACAAAAAAGTATGATTTTGTTATCTTACTTTTAACGCAGTTACTTCTGCCCAAAAGAAAGGAGCCAGAGTGAAGGCATTAATTTGACTGAATTGTGGACAAAATGCAGAGAAGGAATTAATGATTTCTGAGCAACTAAACTCAGGGCAGCAGCAACAACTGCATGATTAAGGAGCACGGCACCCCTGGGCGAGTGCATCACTGCAGCCCTGCCTGTACTTGCAAAACCAAATCTAGTGATTTTATTAGTAAGGTTATGCAGGTCTGGCAAAATAACTTAAGACAATAGGTGTTTGAGACCTGTTAACCAGACAATAATAGCTTGTTAAACTGGCTTATTAAAATATGGTAAATGTAGTACGGATTTATTTTTATAAGCAACTTTTGTTATAAAAAGAAGACAGACAGGAGAAAGAAAACACCACACATGCTTTAGAAAATGTTTTCATTAAGTTGCCTCTCTAACTCAGAAACTGAGTTGACATTTAAACAAGGGCTCAGGTAAAAAAAGTCAGCAATGCCAACAGATGTATGGGACTTGGATCTGCAGAGACAGAACTTCACAAAACTGTGATTTCCCAAAGGTGAGTCCTGTCATCTCATCTGTGGCCATAAGCTTATAGAAGTTCCCAAAGTCACATTACTATTTCTTGTCTTTGCTGACATTTTTCTCTAGAAAATGGCCGAAGTAACATATTAAAATTAAAATTAGCTTAATTTCTCAGAGTTCAGACAAGTTAACTCAATCTTGAAAGCAATGCTAATAAACTTGCTTATATTTTTGAAGCATAGAAGAGTATTAGATTATCAAGGAGATGCGATTTAATGAGGCCATAATCAGCACCTTGATTAACAGATGACTAATAAGGCATAATATCTGATCCACTTATGATCAAAGACATTAGGCCGCTGAGCACTACAGGCACTTGGTTTGCTGAGACACAGCTCTCCCCACACGTTCAGGTGCTGTCGAATTGGAAGAGGAAAGCTTTTCAAAGGGAAAAGTGACAGGGTCTCTGAAATTTACATTTCCGTTCCTTGCTTTGACCTCTTTGTAGTAACAGAAGCTGTCATTAAGAAGCCAGCACTGACTTCATAGAACAATTTCCCTGTTTTTTAAAATTTATTTTTGCAAGAGATTAATACAGAAGATAGAAGACAGAGAGAACATAGGAGTGGGTGTTTGAAATCATATTCTTGGGCTGCTGGGAGTGGGAGGGGGGTGCATGGCAGGGAGAGAGTCATCAAAGAGAATACCTCAGTTTCCACTATTTTATCCAAGACCCATGGCCCAATTTCCAATTATCCTTGTCATCAATTCCAAGAATTCCTATGATCTAAAAGCCAAATCAAATGCCCTTTCTACCTTTCAACAAAACAAAATTGGAAAGCTAGCTAATAATCACATGTGCAATTTCTCCATTCATTTCTCTTAAGCCAAGTAGCTTGAGTTTATACCGATCTCTATTCAAACCTTTTAGAAAAGCTAACACATTGTGTGCAAGAGGATAGAAGTGCCTCATTATAACTATTAGACGCACCATCATATTCAGGCAGGACACAGCTGGGAGAAACGCTTCGTGGACTTTAGGCAACTGAGTTTGTGACCCGTGAAAATCCACTCAGTTTTATTCCGTGTGTGTTTGTGTGTGTGAAGCTATACCGATCTCTATTCAAACCTTTTAGAAAAGCTAACACATTGTGTGCAAGAGGATAGAAGTGCCTCATTATAGCTATTAGACGCACCATCATATTCAGGCAGGACACAGCTGGGAGAAACGCTTCGTGGACTTTAGGCACCTGAGTTTGTGACCCGTGAAAATCCACTCAGTTTTATTCCGTGTGTGTTTGTGTGTGTGAAGAGACTTGACTTACAAGGTGCATCATTGGGGGCATTAATTAAATATCTTCAACCTCAGCTTTAATGCCTAGAGCACAGTAAATATATTGGCCAGGATGGTGGGGGGTGGGGGGAGGAGCTGACCTCAAATAAAGGGAAATCCAGCAGGAGTCCCACCCAGCACAACTCTTCCTGTGCTTGGTGTTCGGCGCCCCTTTCTGTGGGTATGGCCCCAGCTCTATCTACAAGATTGTTTCATGGTCAAGTTGGACAGGATGTAAAAGCACTAGAAATACAACTGCTGTGTCAAGGTATGAAGATACATTAACGAGAGGGAAGGAGGCGCCTTGTCTATCATCATCCCAGTCATAACGAAGTATCTAGAATACTTAGGAAACTATCATTTATGATGTCTGAATTAGTTTCCTAGGGATGCCATAAAATACCCCCGACTGGGTGGGTTAAACAACGGAGATTTATTTTCTCACAGTCCTGGAGGCTGGAAGTCTGAGGTCGAGGTGCTGGCAGGGTGGGTCTCCCCGAGGCCCCTCTCCTCAGCCTGCAGATGCCGCCTTCTCGCTGTGCTCACATGGCCTTTTGACTGTGTACGTGTCCTGGTATCTCTTCCTCTTCTTGTCAGGACACCAGTCACAGTGGATTAGGACTCACCCATAGGACCTCATTTAACCTTAATAACCTCCTCGCAGGCCCTGCCTCCAAATGCAGCCCCATTCTGAGGCACCAAGAGTGAGGATTGCAATATATGAATTTTGGAGTCCACAAATGATGTCCTCAATGGCAGCCTTTTATATGGCAACATAATCACAAAATCGAACATTTTACTGGGTGGTCACTCTGTTCCAGAAACTGTCTTCTGTGTCACAGCTCTCTGTTAACTTATGACCCAACCAGTAACTCCACGAGGTCGGCACATTTTTACAAATGAGAAAATTCAGGACCAGAGGCTGAGAACTGCCCCGAAGTCTCACATCTGATATGAGGGTGCTTCAAAAACTTCACAGAAAAAGAGAATTAAAAACACCCAAACATCTTTCCATGAACTTCCTGAAGGCCCAGCCCTGGTGGACAGCAAGCCAGGATTTGAGGCAGGTGGGTGGGTTATATGAGCCACACGCGTGCCCACTGCCCTCCAGTGCCTGTGCACGCAGACTGCGGAGACACAGGTGCCCGAGTGGTGGGCTGAGGTTGCCCAACGAGAATTAGCTGTCGATCCGTGAGGGCAGTTTAACTAACGGCACCGTTCTCCATGCTCTCAGGACACAGTCCTCATCTGTAAATAAGATACCAATTGCTCACTTGTTTTTCTCAAAAGCTCACGATTCTGCTGCTTATTCCATGTGATTCAGCTCGCAGAGTGGTTAAGTCTGTGGCTCTCGGGTCACACTGCCTCTGCCTCTAAAATCTTAGCTCTGCCACTTCTGACGGTGCAACCTGGAGCAAGTTACTTAACTTCTCTAGGCCCCTGATTCCTCGGCAGAGTCCCTGTCCCTTATGATGCATTCAGTAACTGTAGGATGTCCCTATCATTACTCTACCCCATTCTTTTTAAATTACAAACTGTGCAAAGAGTCGGTGTTTCATAAATGCTTGACTGAACTAAGTTCTGCTACATGTCATAGTGCAAAGAGGATCTTCATGAGGAATATACAAAATCTCCCCAAAACAAGCCACTTGAGAATTTATAGTGCTTCCTCATTGCTTGTTTGTACTTCTTAGGATCAAACACACAGTTGTGTTTTTCGGAAAGTATTTATAACTTTAAATTTTGCAGTAACAGAGGGTCCCAGAGTATGTGTGAATAATTTCTATATAAGATGCATAAGAACCACTTAACAATGGATATGAGAAAAATAAAGCCAATATGATAAGTTACTACCTGAGAAAACAAGAAAGCATGAATACCAGTGGCCAAAATAGTCAAGTTCATTCCCAAACTGAAAGCTTTTATGACATATATTCGGTTTCCTCATAAGTAAAGCAGAATTATAATTATGGACTGCTATGAGAACCGGGTAGACGGTGTACAAAACACATTATAAATGCCAAATCCCTATTTGTGGAAAGTCTTAATAATCAAAAAGCTTCATCACTGTTTTTGCCTAAACCAGTCAGGTGAGGCTTGGAAAATTTAACAATGTTTAAAGCTCCTAGAAGATTCTTATAATTCATCAGGTTTGGGAACATATTAAAAATATATGCAACTAAGGAAACCATTATCACACTATGACTGTGTAATCCCAGGCTTGTATCCAAGTTGCTGACATCACAGACGACTCTAGAGCCACAAGTCAAATGTGGGAGCTGATCTGAAGTCTGGAGTAGCACCCAGGAATCTGTATTTTCAAACAGTCTCCAGATGATGGCTATTGGGAACCTCTACTATGATTTTTCACTGTGCCTCTTGTTTACCAGACATAGTGTGTTGATAGACACTCTAGTACATAGCTCTAGCATAAGAATGCCAAAAAGACACTTCAAAACATGTCTGGCTCCTGGCTCCAGTCAGTCACCATAAGATATCCCCTCTAATGCATCTCCTTCATTTAGATTGTACTCCAAGGGCAAAGTCAACCATGAGGCTTACAGGGTGAATTACAGGACAGAATCACAGTCAATGGGAACCACTAAAACTGGTGCAAATCTGAAAATCTACTGCAGCTCATTTATGCAGATGTTCACAACCATTTCAGATAGTCTCCCTAGACATGGATGAGAGATATGCCCAATTCTCTGCATCCTGTGACTGGAATGGTACAATTAATCTGGGGATCATTTAGAGAGGGGCATCCAAACTCGATAATAAGCTTACTTCACGGGGGGAAGCAGATGATAGAGAGAATTGGTCTCTCAATGAATGCTGAGGAATGGGATAAAAATCTTCCCCAGTTGGTATGGTTCATCAATATTGTAAGATAAAATACGAGTGCAATTAAAAGTAGGTAACAGAACAGGACAGATAAAAGGAAATCTTCGGAGACGTAAGATGAAGACCTTATTCTAGGAGTGATTTCTTTAATTGGGAACAGGCTCCACAGGGAATGATATGAACAGTAATGTCTGGGCCGACCCTGTGGCTCACTCAGGAGAGTGCGGCGCTGGGAGCACTGAGGCCGCGGGTTAGGATCCTATATAGGGATGGCCGGTGCGCTCACTGGCTGAGTGTGGTGAGGGTGACACCATGCCAAGGGTTGCGATCCCCTTACTGGTCACACAAAAAAAACTCAGCAATGTCTGGAACATTTGCAGTCTGACTAGATCCAATTTTAGTTCGGTTTGAACTAAAGCTTTCGATTTTGATAGGCCAGAACTGAAGAGATATTCTTATTGATGGAATAAAACAAGTAAGAGTAAAGAGAGTAATAGATGGGCAGGTTCTCCAACCAATGGAACAAGCTTCTGATTCTGGCTCCCCTCTGGCACCAAGAACAGCAACACCCTAACATTTGCACAAAGTAGGCAGACTCATTTCCCAGTGAGCAGAGAGAAGAGGTTTAATGGATGTGCAGGAAATTAAATAGAGAGAGAGAGACTATAGAGAAATGCAGAAAAGTTTGAAGACCAAGGGCCGACACATTCTCTTGACACCTACAGATTTCCACTACCTGCTCCTCCCGCAGAAGTCAACTATAGCAGCAATCATGGTGGGATATACTTATAAAAAAAAGAGACTCTAAATGAAGATTATATGAACAAAACACACCTTTTCCTTAAAAACAATATTCCAAAGGACAGTGACAGTCTTAACCAGGAGCTTAGTGACCAAATTATGTTCCTTTGCTGTTTTGCCATATACTGAATATAACTACATATTAATCACTTAAACTAGGAATCTCACAGCCAGTCACATAACTATTTCATGAACAGTTACTATGCTAAGTGAGCGGCTCTACAGGGTGAGGGTCTTTGTGGTGACAACCAGTAGACACCCAGTGAGTCTGAGGAATTGATCTGGAAATGGGATGGTGGGAAGGCATAGAAATTATTTTTTCTAAGGATACCAATTGGGGTAAGAGTATATTCATGTGCTAATGTTAAGTAGTGAAACTAAGATACCAAAATGCATCATAATGATGGAAGTACAATAATATCATGTAAAGATTCTATATCTTTTTTCTACCACTTTAACTGTTTCAAAAGAAAGAAGAGCTTTTGTGCATTAGACTACAAGCTCCGCAAAGACAGGAATTGTGTCTGAACTGTTCGTTTTCTTCCAGTGTCTTGTACAATGCCTGTGCTTAGTAGGCACTCGATAGTTATGTGTTGAATCAGCCAAGAATGCTTCTGATAGACATGTATCCAGAGGGAAGTTATTATTCTCTGCCTTCTACCTGTTACCTTCGATGAAGAGCCCTGCTCCTAGCTCAAGTCAACCCCTCCAGTTGAGTACTAGATCCCATTTTTCCCACCTGCTCAGGACACAGATCAGCTGCTCTCCCCTTTCTCTGACAAGTCATCACGTTTTCCTTCTGGACTAAATGAGTCCTAGTAGTATACACACAGTTTTGCCATCTTAAGAAAACAATCTCTCAACCCCACCTCCTCTCCCAGTTATTATCTTCTTTGCTCCCCCTTGAAGGAAAACTTGCAACTTGCTGTCTCCAAGCTTCCTGATTCATGTGCCTTGCTCTATTTATTCCCTGCTTTATTCTTTTCTTCCATAGCTCTCACCACTTTCTAGTGGACAGTATAATGTACTTGTTTACTGTATTGTTTTTTGCCTAGAATGTAAGAACTGCCATGGCAAGGAACTCTTTCATCTGCCTTGTTCACTGAAGTTTCCCAAAGGCCTAGATCAGTTCCTGCCACGTAGAAGACACTCAATAAATGTATGGCGAATGGATGCCAAAGTAGGTACGTGCTATTGTTCTAAACGTGCCTCTACGTGACATTATCGATCAACCTAAAAACTTTCTCAAAAGTTGATATTAAAAGGAAACACCTGAAATGTTGGAAAATATTTGCACACTAAGATGGTTTTCAATATTACAGAACTCCCATGGAAACTTACAGCTAGAACTTAGAGTATCTCTAGGTAAACTTTAATTCCAGAGATGCACATGTGTAACAACTTGCTCATAGAACACGGTGCGATTATTGAGTTTTAACTTTAATGGAAACCCAGTATAAATTCAGGCAACAAGACCCACAGTTCCCTCCGACAATTAGCTGATACCAATTAGATGTGTTAATGCTCTGTAGTAAAGTTCTATCAGAGAAGAGAGAACTGTTTCAAAACATAATACTTTTAAAAAACTGTAATTCTACAAAGTGGAGAACATGACTGAGATTCAAGGACAAGAAAAAATATTCTTCTGCATAATTAAAATTACTTACTATATTAAGTTGGTAAAAAGTATGTAAAGCTCTTAGAAGACTGAAAGTACTGTCAGTGCAGCAGGTATTTATGGAGCACAATGTCTACCAGGGCAGCTTCAGAACCCAGGTTAGAATCAAGCCCAGGCCACGTCAGACTTCTCCAAGGGATATCTTGCTGCCAAAAATTAAGTTGAAGGAGGAGATTCAAAATGGCGACGGGTCTGGAGCGCCCGCGTCAGGAAACAGCGCGATCCTGAGAGCTGTGTGCTGTGATACCAGAGTATTGACTGCATTTCCAAGAGCAACAAAGGACGAATAAATCTTTCAACAACGATCCTACATCGACAAACAAGCGGCAGCGGGTTCGAGGTTTTGG
>NW_007727959.1:10618-18944 GCF_000696425.1 Galeopterus variegatus
AAAAAAAAAAAAAAAAGAAAAACAAACAATCTAATTCACCCACATACACACACACACACACACACACAAAAAACCGGGGGGGGTGGGGTGGGGAAGAAGATATAACAACTATACTTCCATGAAGTTGTTACAACAAGCAAACGGAAAGGACATTCTTGGGGGGGAGGGGAGAGAGGGAGGAGGGAGGGAGGTGTCGGTGACGGGCCATAATAATCATATACAGTGTATATTGACAAAATTAAAAAATAAATAATTTAAAAAAAAAAAAAAATCTGCCCAGAGTGAGTCATAGTCTTCATCTCTAGACATCAAACATTGTTTTTCACGTTTATCCAAGTTGATTCATGTATATCTAGTTCCATTGTATTTTATGTTCCATTGTATGAATAAATTACAGTTGATTTATACATTATTTTACTGAAAAAAAAAAATTAAGTTGAAGGAGGTAAAGAAAATGACAATAAAGAGGGGCTTTGACATTGAATGAGTGCAGAGGCCCATCCCATGCAAACAAAGGGTGAATACAGAGGATATGAGGGACAAGGAGGGACATACTTATTAAGCACCTAGCAGGTGCTAGAGGCCGTGCAAGATTTTTAAAAATGACTAAGACAGGATGTCTTCCTTTCAATATTTTACAACCCAGTGAGAACAGAGGTACACATCTAAGTAACTGTCATGTAAAAACTGGACAACAAATAATGTACCAGTGAAGAATGTACAGGAAGAGAGGCTGCTGACTGAGGGGACTGGGAAAACAGCATGTAGAACGTGCTTGGTGAGTTGCCCTTAAAGAAAGGGGACTCGGACACATGCAGCTGGCAGGTCAGGGAAGGAAGGAAGCAGGTGCAGTGGCAGAAGTAGAAAGGACTTTGAAAGCAAATAGCCCAGTCACTAACTGCCACCACCAGACACAGATACCAACTCTGCACCGCACCAACCTCCTTTTTGCCCTCAATTACATCCGAGCATCTTGATTCAAATTGGCCTCCTGAATGTGACTTCTAGAGAGAAAAGCCATTTGCTTGGCTGACAGGCTGTTGAGATCTGCCAAATACTAAAGGGGAAGCGTGATCAAGTCCCTGGGTACGGCCGAGGAAAGGCTTAGTGTCATGGACATTAGGAGAGCCCAAAGCAAACCACAGCTACGAGTAACTTGTACCCCACACAGCAGGAACTGCACGTGCGCAGTCAGGCACATTCTTAAAGAATGGCAGAAGTCGTCGTAGAGAGATTTCTGGAAGAGTGCAGGTTGAGTAGGGCACACCCCTCCACGCATCACTTCCTAATTCATTACGCTTCATTAAAGCAGAAGAAATGTCATCACCTGTCCCGTTTCTATGCTGCTTTCTTTATCTGATGACTGTCCCTCCTCTGTGAAGAGACTTCACGTGAGGCTCTGACTTTCAGCAGGAGCTTCCCTACATACCAAGAGGCTGAAATGTCACAATTCTGTCTCCTGCTTTGCCATGTCCATTTATGACCTTGGTGGTCTCTCTCCAGCATCAGAACACTTTCCTTTCCTTCCATGTAACTGTCTTGTCTGCTGCATAAAGGACCCAGAGACAAGCCTGAACCGATTTAAAGCTTCTGCTAAAAGATTCCGAACATGACGGTGATCAGCACATTTAGTATCATACTGTTGAATAAATGACACGAGTGCTGTGACACCACATTTCCAATACTTTGACCTCTGTGATTACAAAGAGCCCTGCTACCAGCATTAACATAATTTAAATATTTTATTTTTCTATCCTCCTCCAGTCCTGAACAAATGAATGGTATCTTCTTTTGGGAACATGACCTGGAATAATGTCTATTTCAGATGAAAGTGTTAAAAATAGACAACAGAAGGAATATGCTCTAAAAATAATAAACCTGTAATTTGTACCAGAGCTGCCCTGGCATGAGTGAGTGAGCCCTCGTCCCAGTACTGAGAATTCTACTGTGATTTCCCTCGGAGGGCACAATGGAACAGGGGTAATTACAGCCAACTCTACCACCCCGTGAAATTTATTACTGTGCTTCTCATAATAAATTCCTGATGAGGTGGGAGAACACTGGTTACAAATGACCAGCTTGGGATCTCTGAGGTCACTGCATGAGGCAGAGACAAAGGAGGCCTCAGGCAGGACTCCTGTACTTCCAAAACCAAAGAACCACATTTTAATTAAGGGTAAATGCAAAATACCCATACATTTTAAACTGATAACTGTGATTATTAAAGTCTGAAAAGCAGACTGCCCACTGAGTTAATAGACTGTATTAACTACTATCTTTCTTTTAGGACGTTAACAGTGCTTAGCATTTAGTATACGTCTATGTGTAATAATACTTATTATATGTTTAGTATCATGTAGCCCATGGGTCAACTTTGTCCCATAGGCATGGGGTTTTTTTTTTCACAACCCCCATTATAAAATTGATTAAGTGCCAACATTTAATTATCAGGATATTTCCACTGGTACACAACCACTAGTGGAGCAGGGGGAACTCTGAGAAGACATGGTGCCAGGGGGATGGCAGAGAGAACTCTTAGCAGACAAGGGGAGCTCTCAGCTGGTGCACTGGGTGGGTGCTGATTCTTGGCGATCAGAGCCAAGAGCTGGGGGAGGGGAAGTGTAGGTGGCTATGAATCAGCCCACACCTAGAGAGCAGGGGTCACTCCTGATTAGTACAACACAGGAGATGAGGAGATGGCCCACATGGTCAGGAGATTGGTTAAATACAGATGACTATACAAATAAATACATATATTGAGAATAATGGAAGCCAGGTTCTCACTCTTAAAGAAAAAGTTACCAATATAGAAAGGGGAAGGCTCAAATAAGACAGGAGCTGTGGACCTGCAAGTGAGGGTACCGTGGTTTCAGACAGGTAGGTAGGTAGATAGATATAGACAATATAAATTCCTGTGTGTACAAATGCATGTATATACACATATATACATACATTTGTGTGTGTGTGTATATAAAATATATATACATATATATATTCTGCCCAGTTTGAAAGGTTAGAAGCCTGATACCCCAGAAACAAAGAGTACACCTGGCACCTAGACCTTGGTTTCTAACTGACGTTCTCCCTGAAAGAAACTGGGACTCTTTGGAGGAAAGGCTAATTCCAAGGCTGGGTAATTATTAAAAGCACAACTTGAACCTGAAATGTCTTGTGTCAAAAGTTTGAAAAGATCTCAAAGAAGGATGCGGACATGTCAAAAGGACACAAGCGTCAACTCCAGGGGCTCCCACTGGCTACATTTGGGGTGACTGTACTTCAAAACAACTAATAATAATGTATCACGACACTCTGAATAAAATAGGAATCTGTAAGTCCATACTGATCTCATTATTAATTAACAAGGGAAAGTTTTACCATAGGGTAGAGTACTAATTAATAGGTTTAGAAGGAATTAGAAACAAATCACCACTCAGCAGCCATCAGAATAACAGCTGCTTTAGATAAGAAGCATCACTGGATAAAACTAGCAGATGAAAGCTTGATGAAGAAACAGGACATTTATATGGTCTCCCAGTATATCCCCCACAGAATACTTATTAACGCTTGTTAAGTAATAATTAATTACATATTAAATATTTATTAAAAGTACGGAATACTTATTTATTAGCTTTATACTAGAGATACCCAGCAGACACCATCTTATTAAGCAAGTGCTAAAAGTTAACATCACTAGTAATGGCACAAATCAACATCATGTGCCCTGCTATCGTGCACTGGCCATCACTCCCACGTGATCCAGCCAGAGAAAATAACATGAAGCTAATCATGAGAAAATATCGGTCAAACCCAAACTGAGGGGCATTCTACAAACAACCACTGGTCTGCACTCTTCAAGAGTGTGAAGATCATGAAAGACAAGAAAGCACTGGAAAATTCTTCCAAAAGTTCAAAGTGAATAATTAAAGAGACTAATGACACTGGACAGCTAAATGTGGCATGTGACCCTGGATTGGATATAGGACCTTTAAAGAACATAATTGAGGCAATATGTATTGCAAATATTTCCTCCTTACATGTAGATTATCTTTTCATCCCCTTAAGAGAGTCTTTTGCACAGCAAAAGTTGTGCCATAAGCAAAATTTGGGGTCTGTGGATATATTAGTCTGTTTTTGTGTTGCTATAACAGAATTACCTGAGACTGGGTAATTTATAAGGGAAAGAGCTTTATTTGGCTTATGATTCTGGGACAGCTGCATCTGGCACGGGCCTAAGGCTGCTTCTGCTCATGGCAGAAAGTGGCAGCAGCTGGTGAGTACAAGCAGATCATATGATGAGAGGAAGCAAGAGAGCAAGAGAGGAGGTACCAGGGTCTTTTAAACAACCAACGCTCACAGGAACTAATAGAGCAAGAACTCACTCATTAATCCCCCTTCCCCTAGGGAGAGCATTAATCCATTCATGAGGGACCCACCCCCATGACTCAATCAGTTTCCAACACTGCCACATTGGAGATCAAGTTACCACATGAGTGTTGGAGGGGACAACACATCCAAACTCCATCATTCTGCCCGAGGACCCTCAAAATTCATGTCCCTCTCACAAACAAAATACAATCATTCCATCCCTACAGTCCTAAAAGTCTTAGCTTGCTCCAGCACCAACTTAAAAGTATGAAGTCCAAAGTCTCATCTGAGACCAAAACCAAAAGTCCTTCCAGCTGTGAACCTGTAAAATCAAATCCAAATTTATCTCCTGCCAAGATACAATGGTGGAACAGACATTGGGTACACATTCCCATTCCAAAAGGGAGGAACAGGCCAGGAAAAAGGAGAAACAGGCCCCAAACAAGTCCGAAACCCAGCAGGGCAGACATTAAGTCTTAAAGCACCAAAATAGTCTTCTTTGACTACAATTCCTGCATTCTGGGCACAATTGGGCATCTGGGCTCCCAAAGCATCAGGCAGCCTCATTGCCACAGCTCTGCCAGGTGCTGCCCATGGGGCTGCACTGGTGCCTGCAGTTTTTCCAGGCCTGCATTGCATGTTACCAGTGGCCCTGAAGTTCTGGGGTCCTGGCAGCAGCCCTGCTACCTTGGCTCTTCTAGACATTCCCTCAGCGGGCGCTCTCTGTGGGGGCTGTGACCCCACTTTCCTGCTTGGCATTGCTCTAGTAGATGGCCTCTGCAGTGGCTCTGCCCCAGCGGCAGGACTCTGCCCCTGCTTTTCCATACATCCTCTGGAATCTGGGTGGAGACTGCCACACCTCCACTGCTCTCACGTCCTGCCAGCCTGCAGACTTAACACAATGTGGACACCACTGAGGTTTTGGGCCTCTACTCTCCAGAGCTGCTGCATGAACCACACTTGGGGCCGCTCCAGCCAGAGCAGCTGGGATGCAGGGAGCATGTTCCCGAGAGCAGCTGTCCCCCAGGTCTGTCCTCCAGGACAACTCAGTCCATCTAGACCTCAGGGCCTGTGATGGGTACGGCAATTTCCAGACTTCTCAAATTGCCTTTAGGGCTTTTCTCTCATTTTCCTGTTTATTAGCATCTGGCTGCCTCACCACCAAGATAATATTTTTAGCAAACAGTTTATCTGCTTCACCCTTGCATTTTTTTCCTGCTCTCCGCTTCTCTACTTCATGGCCAGGCTGCAAAGTTTCCAAATCTTTACACTCTACTTTCCTCTTAAATTCTGGCTTTATACCATGTCTTTGCCGCCATAACTCAGCACAGGCTGTTAGAAGTAACCATGCAGCTTCCTTAATGCTCTGCTGCTTGGAAATTTCTTCTGCCAAGCATTCTGGCTCACAACTCTTAAGTCTCACCTTCCACAAAGTCCAAGGGCATGGACACAATGCAGCCAGGTTCCTTGCTATGGTGTAGCAAGGGTGATCTTTTGTCCAATTCCCAATAAGTTCCTCATTTCTATCTGAGACCTCATCATCCGCATGGTCTTTACTGTCCACATTCCTATCAGCATTCTGGTCACAGCCATTTAACCAATCTCTAAAATCTTCCAAATATTCTCATCGTTTTATCTTCTTCTAAGTCCTCCAAACTCCTCCAACCTTTGCTCATTACCCAGTTCCAAAGCTGCATCCACATTTTCAGGTATCTGTATAGCAACACCCCACTCCTCAGTACCAATTTTATGTATTAGTCTGTTTTTGTGTTGCTATCACAGAATTACCTGAGACTGGGTAATTTATAAGGAAAAGAGGTTTATTTGGCTTACAATTCTGGGACAGCTGCATCTGGTGAGGGCCTCAGGCTACTTCTACTGAGATTAGGATGACCACCACTGTCATAACATATGCAATTCACTTCTGTGAAACTGCTTGCTGTGTGACAAGATAGATTAATTAAGTTTAAATAGTGTTATTGCTTAAAAATCCCCCTTGGCTCTTTAACCCCCCCCCAATAGAAGTTAAAAGCTAAATATTAGCCTGCCCTTGCTGTTTCCCACATATGCTGTCCCTGACTGATAAAATCAAGAGCTGTATCCGGATGTATTTAGACAACCTAAGAAGGAAACTGCCCTGTGAAAGTTTTTGCCATCCCTAAGTGATTAACTGGCTTCTTTCAGCTTCTGTAATCAGGTTGCGCTAGGCCTCCCCAAACCCCCTCCTCATGCCAGGAGGGTATGTATGTATGTGTGTAACTATATGATAACTATAAGTGTGTGACTATTTGATAATTTTAACTGTGTGACTAATGTAAAAATGTACCTTTTAAAAATCCCTCTAAACTTCAATTCGGAGCTGCTTCCTTCCAAGACTTTCTTGGAGGAACAGTCACTGGCCAGTCAATAAAAACCCCCTTTTAAATTCTCAGTTGGGTATTCTGGTTCCTTTTCCGTGCGGCAGCCTCACAACATTTGGAGGCCCCAGTGAGACTTCCTGTTGTTTGCTTAAAGGAATCAGAAAAGCTCCAGATGAGAAGCAACTCAAATGAGCCTCCCTGGGGGAGCTCCCCTCTCGGAGCCACAGCTAATCTCGCCGCACGTTAAATTTTTCAATTGGCATTGGGGTTTTTGTTGACTTATTGCTTTGCGTCCTGGCCAGTATTCTGCATTGTAGACCTCTAGAGGTAAGCTTAGTAAGCTTGTGTGAGATAGGCTTAGTAAGTTTGGTAAGGCTTAAAAGCTTATATGAGAGGTAAGCTTTGTAAGCTTTTGAGATCTCAAGTGGTGTGGTAACAGAGATCTAATGTAGGACTGTGTGGAAGGTTGGATGCAGCATGAACTTCCCAAGTCCAGGGACTCCCGAGACATCGCCTTGGTCCCAGTAATGGTGTAGAGTTTAAGTGCTGAATGTCGTCACTGTCTGTCATGTATATTTCAGTTGAGTGTATGTCACTAACCGTGAGTAAGATTTCTCCCAACAGGTCTAGGAGATAATCTCAATCCAGCATTTCCTTACCCTTCGTCATCTCCCATTTTGCCTTTATAGGACATGATAAGTGTCTGCCACCCTTTCTCTCTAACCTTTATTATGTTGCTTGTCTTAATACTAACTATAGGCTTAGTATCTATAGTCCCAAAGGATTGCACCCTGCTCTAGAAGTAAAGATATTTTGTGTGCTGATCAGTAAAATGGGCAAGAGCATCTCCAAGCCCATTAGTGGGGCAACACCTTTACAAGAGAAACCAAATAGGCAGAAAGGAAAAATTCTGGTTACTAAACCCATTTCTCCAACAGGTCCTTTGAAGGGGGGCCACTCTCTATGCTGCGTGCACCTGCAGTCTTGCAGACAACTTCTGAAGATCTTACTGACCTCTCTCCCCTGCCTCCCATCTCTCTCAGTGCACCTACCTATGTAACTGGAAAAATCAAAATCCCTCTTTTTCTGAGAAAGCCCAAGGTCTCATCTCCCTCTTGGAGACTGTTCTTTACCCATCAGCCCACCTGGGATGATTGTCAACAACTCCTCCAGACCCTCTTCACTTTAAAGGAACGTGAGCGCATCTGCTGGGAGGCCTGAAAGACCATCACTGGTGTAGACTGCCGGCCCTCTGATGACTCAGTTTGCCTTGATCGTGTGTTTCCCCTTATTGGACCCAGTAGGGACCCCAACACAGACCAAGGTAATGAGGTTCTCGATGAGTACTGCCAGACTCTCCTTAGAGGGCTCCACGTTGCTGCCCGGAGGCCCACAAATCTTTCAAAGGGGAGCTAAACTATCCAGAGGGCAGATGAGTCCCCAGCCGCTTTTCTGGAACGCCTCACGGAAGCTTATAGGGTCTATACTCCTATGGACCCAGAGGCCCCAGAGAACCAACAGGCGATTAACATTGCCTTTGTTACCCAGTCAGCCCCAGACATTAGGAGGAAACTTCAGAAACAGGAAGGGTTTGAAGGAAA
>NW_007727959.1:19478-21453 GCF_000696425.1 Galeopterus variegatus
GAGAGGGCCCAGAAGAAAGACAGACAAAAAGGATGGCTAAAGCAATGGTGATGGCCCTCACTGAATCCTCAGGATCCCAACCCCAAAAACTCCATAAATTTGGGGGTGCAGTAGGCTACTGCCAGCTCTGGATACCTGGGTTTGCTGAAACAGCCAAGCCCCTATACTCTAGAACAGGGGAAAACATACTTCCCTACTGTGGACTGACGTTGAGCAAAAGGCTTTTGATAATCTAAAACAAGCACTCACCACAGCACCTGCCCTACGCCTGCCAGATATGAATAAGCCCTTCACCCTGTTTGTCACTGAAAAACAAGGCATGGCCAAAGGAGTGCTCACCCAGGCCCTAGGGCCATGGAAGAGGCCTATGGCCTATCTCTCCAAAAAGCTAGACTATGTGGCAGCCAGATGGTTCACCTGTCTCCGTGCCATAACGGCAGCCACCCTGCTAGTGAAGGAGGCTGACAAGCTGACACTAGGGCAGGATATAAGCCTGGTGGCACCTCACTTGGTGCTAACTCTTTTAAAGAGCATTCCCGAGTGTTGGCTGACCAATGCCCGTGTCACTCAATATCAAGCCTTGCTCTTAGATCAACCTCGAATAAAGTTTCTTAAGACTACGGCTTTGATTCCAGCAACTCTCCTCCCAGATGACGACCCAAAGGAGCCTCTCCATGACTGGCTTGAAACCATAGAAGCCCTCCAAGGACTCTGACCTGACCTGACAGATGTGCCCTGGACAGGGCAGGTGATGCTCACAGACGGAAGCAGCTTCATCGCTGACGGGATCAGGTATGCCAGGGCAACTGCAGTGATGCTGAAACGGGTCATTTGGGCACAAGCTCTAGACCAAGGCACCTCTGCTCAAAAAGCTGAACTTATAGCCTTAACATAGGCTTTAATATATGGAAAAGACAAAACTGTCAATATATATACTGACAGTACATATGCCTTTGCTACAGTCCACGTACACGGGGCTCTTTATAAGCAAAGAGGATTAATAACATCAGGAGGAAAGGGAAAAAAAAGAGAAAAATGTGGCTCTCCTGGAAGCTCTGTGGGCAGATTAGAAAGCTCCTTGGACTCCCTAGCTAAAGTAATATTACAAAATAGGAGAGGCCTAAATCTTTTGTTCCTTAAACAAGGGGGATTATAAGAAACTTGCTGTTTTTATACTAACCACCCTGGGATAAAAGGGACAACCTCTCCCAAATTAAAAAAAAGAGAAACAGCCTTGCCTTAGTCAGAAAACATATTAAAGAAAGAGAAGAGTCATATAACAACAACAAACATTGGTATAAGAGCTTCTTCTCTTGGTCACCTTGGTTGACGACTTTAACAACAGCAGTCTCAGGCCCCCTAGTCCTCTTCCTCCTACTAGTCACTATCAGACCTTGCCTGGTCTCCCACCTCATCAGTTACATCAGAGGACGGGTACAGTCAATTAAACTCCTTGTACTACATACCAGGTACAATAAAGTAAGTACTGAAGAAGCAAATCATTGATAAACTTTCCTTTTTACGATTCCGCTTTTGGTATGTCTAAAAACTCTTTGCCTACCATAGAGCATAAAGGTTTTCTCCTATATTTTCCCAAAAGTTTTGTTATTTATTTATTTATTAGTATTTCTTTGTTTAAATTTTAAGATTTACTTGTACATTTTGTGAGGCACAGTGTGCTGTTTCTATACATGCATGTACTGCAAAATGACTCACTTAGGGTTGATAGCATCGGTTAGTACCGTTAGTCCACCATTTCTCCTACTTCCCACCCCCTCCTCTCCTGGCCTCTGGTAACCATTATTCTAGTCTCTAGTTCTACGAAATCCACTTTTTCCCCCTGGATTCCACATTTGAGTGAGATCATGTAGTATTTCTCTTTCTGTGCCTGACTTACTCCACTTAATGTGATGTTTTCCAGTTTCATCCATGTTGCTGCAAATGATAGGATATCATTTCTTCTTGTAGCTGAATA
>NW_007727959.1:22158-23188 GCF_000696425.1 Galeopterus variegatus
TTTCCAGTTTCATCCATGTTGCTGCAAATGATAGGATATCATTTCTTCTTGTAGCTGAATAGTATTCCTTTGTGAATATATATATACCATGGTTTTCTAATCCATTCATCTCTTTATGGACATTTAGGTTGATTCATCTCTTGGTTATTGTGAATAGTGCTGTGATGGACATGGGAGTGCACGTGTCTTGTTGATATACCGATTTTATTTCCTTTGGGCATATACCCAGTAGTGGGATAGCTGGATTGTAAGGTAGATTTATTTTTAGTTCTCTAAGGAAACTCCATGTTGTTTTCCAAAATGGCTGCACCAATGTATCCTCCCACAAATGATGTAGGAGAATTCCCCTTTCTCTGCATCCTCGCCAGCATTTCCTAGTTTCCGTCTTGTTGATAATAGCCATTCTAATTGGAATGAGATGGTATCTCATTGACATTTTAATTTGCATTTTCCTGATGATTAGTGATTTTGAGCATTTTTTTCTTGTTGGGCATTTGTATATCTCCTTTTGAGAAATGTCTGTTCAGGTCCTTTGCCAATCTTTTAATTGGGTTATTTGGCTTTTTACTGTTGAGTTCAGTCCATTATATATTCTGGATATTAGCCCCTTGTCTGATGTGTAGTTTGCAATACTTTCTCCCATTCTGTAGGTTGTCTCTTTACTTCGTTGATAGTGTCACTTGTTGTGCAGAAGCTTTTTAGTTTGATGTAGTCCCATTTCTGTATTTTTGCTTTAGTTGTCTGTGCTTTTGTAGTCTCACTCTAAAAAGCACTGCCCGCTCCCATTTCATGTAGCATTTCCCCTATGTTTTCTTTTAGTAGTTGCATAGTTTCAGGTCTTAAATTTAGGTCTTTAACCCATTTTGAGTGATTTTTGTGTATGGTGAGACTGGAGTCTAGTTTCAATCTTCTGAATGTGGATATCCAGTTTTCCCAGCACCATTTACTGAAGAGGCTGTCCTTTCCCCACTACACATTATTGGCACCTTTGTTGAAAATCAGTTGGCTGCAAGTGCATGGGTTTATTTCT
>NW_007727959.1:23999-63487 GCF_000696425.1 Galeopterus variegatus
CTACACATTATTGGCACCTTTGTTGAAAATCAGTTGGCTGCAAGTGCATGGGTTTATTTCTGGGCTCTCTAGTTTGTTCCATTGGTCTATTTATCTATTTTTATAACAGTACCATGCTGTTTTGGTTACTATAGCTTTATAGTATATTTGAAGTCAGGAAGTGTGATGCCTCCAACATTGTTCTTTTTTTTTTTTCAAGATTGCTTTAGCTATATGGGGTCATCTGTGGTTCCATACAAATTTTAAAATCATTTTTTCTATTTCTGTGAAGAACGTCACTAGTATTTTGATAAGGATTGTGCTGAACATGTAGGTTGCTTTGGGCAATATAGATATTTTGATGGTGTTAATTCGTCCAACCCAAAAACATAGAATATCTTTCCATTTATTTGTGTCCTCTTCATTTTCTTTAACTGATGTTTTATAGTTTTCATTGTAGATGTCTTTCACCTCCTTGGTTAAATTTACTCCCAGGTATTTCATTTTTGTTGGTAGCTATTGAGAATGGGATTACTTTCTTGATTTCTTCTTCAGCTATTTCATTATTGGCATATAAGAAGGCTATTAATTTTTGTGTGTTAACTTTCTGTCCTGCCACTATACTGAATTCATTTATTAGTTCTAGTAATTTTTTGGTGGAGGCTTTAGGATTTTTGTATGTATATGACCATGTCATCTGCAATTAAGGATAGTTTCACTTCCCTTTTTCTGATTGGGATACCGTTTATTACTTTCTCTTGCCTTATTGTGCTGGCTAGAACATCCAGTACTATGTTAAATAAGAGTGGGGAAAGTGGGCATCTTTGTCTTCTTACAGATCTTACAGGAAACACCTCCAATTTTTGTCCATTCAATATGGTTTTAGCTGTGGGTTTGTCGTATCTGGTTTTTATTGTGTTGAGGTACATTCCTGCTATACCTAATTTGTTGAGTCTTTTTATCATGAAGGTTGTTGCATTTTATGAAATGCTTTTTCTGCATTTATTGAAGTGATCATATGGGTTTTTTCCCTTTATTCTGTTGATGTGATGTATCACATTTATTGATTTGTGTTTGTTGAACCATCCTTGCATCCCTGGAATGAATCTCACTTGATCACAGTAAATGACCTTTCAAATGTGTTGCTGAATTTTGTTTGCTAGAATTTTATTGAGAATTTTCATGTCTGTGTTCATTAAGGATATTGGTCTGTAGTTTTCTTTTTGGTGGTGTTGCATCTTTTTCCAGTTTTGGTATAAGGTTAATGTTGGCCTTTTAGAATGAGTATGGAAATATTCCCTCCTCTTCAATTTTTTGGAAGAATTTGAAAAGAGTTGGTATTATTTGTTAAATGGTTGGTAGAATTCAGCAGTGAAGCCACCTGGTCCTGGAATTTTCTTTGTTGGGATATTTTTTATAAATGTTTTGATCTCATTATTTATTATTGGTCTGTTAAGGTTTTCTAGTTCTTCATGATTCAACACTGGTAAGGTGTATGTTTCCAATAATTTATTCTTGTAGGTCTTCCAGTTTGTTTGAATATAGTTGTTGATATTGTTTGTCTTTTCAAAAAAACTTTATTTCATCAATCTTTATTTTTTTTTAATCTCTAATTCATTTACTTCTGCTCTGATCTTTGTTACTTCTCTCCTGCTGATTTTGGGCTTGGTTTATTCATGTTTTTCTAGTTCCTTGAGGTGTAATGATAGATTGTTTACTTGAAGTCTTTCTTCTTTTTTGATGTAGGTATTTATTGCTATAAACATCCCTCTTAGTACTGCTTTAGGTGTTTCCTACAGGTTCTGATATGCTGTGCTTTCAATTTCATTTGTCTCCAAGAATTTTTTAATTTCCCTTTTGATTTCTTCTTTGACCCATTTGTTGTTTAGGAGCATGTTATTTCATTTCCATTTATTTGTACGGTTTCTAGTGTCTCTTTTGTTGTTGATTTCTAGTTTTATTCTATTGTGATTGAACAAGGTAGTTGACATGATTTCAATTTTTTTATACTTTGTTGAGAATTCTTTTGTGACCTACCATATGGTCTGTTCTACAGAATGCCCCTTGTGCTGCTGAGAATAATGTGTTCTGCAGCTGTTGGAAGAAATGTTCTATATATGTACATTAGGTCCAATTGGCCTGGAGGAGAGATTAATTATGATGTTTCTGGTTAATTTTCTGTCTGAATGATCTGTCCTTTGATGAAATTGGGGGGATAAAGTTCCCAAATATTATTATTGTGTTGGAGTCTATCTCTCCCATTAGGTCCAATAGTAACTGCTTTATATAACTGAGTGCTCTGGAGTTGTGTGTGTACATATCTAGAATCGTTATATCCTCTTGTTGAATTGATCCTTTTATCATTATATAATGACCCTTCTTATCTTTTACTACTTTCCTTGGCTTGCAGACTGTTTAATCTGATGTAAGTAAAGCTACTCCTGCTCTTTTTTGGTTTCCATTTCCATGAAATATCTTTTTCCATCCCTTTCTTTCAGACAATGTGTCTTTATAGGTGAGGTTAATTTCATGTAGGCAGCATATTATTGGTTCATGTTTTATAATCCTTTGAGCCACTCTGTCTTTTAATTGGGTCATTTAATCCATTTACTTTTAGAGTTATTACTGATATATACGGACTTGTTACAGCCATTTTGTTCCCTTTTCTTCTGGTTGTTTTGTTGACTCTTTTTTCATTTCTCTCAGTCTTACTGCCTTCCTTTGCAATTGAGTGGTTTTCTCTGGCAGTGTATTTTGATTTCCCACTATTTATTTTTAGTATGTCTCTTATATGTTTTTGTGTATGGTTACCATGAGGATTTAAAAAAAAACATAGCCACAAAAGATCATTTTATACTAATAACTTAACATTGATATGTAAGAAAAAAGAGAAAACAAAAGCCAACTCTACACTTTGGCATTATCCCTCCCACACACACTTTTTGACAATTTGTTGTTTCAAATCACATCTTCAAATATTGCCACCTACATGTTTGTTGTATATGTTAGTGTCTTGTTAGGTTAGTCCTTTAGTCTCCATACTAAGGATGTGTAGAGGATTCATAATGAAAATGTACTTCACAGGGCCTGGTGTGCCAAAGCCTTGCAGTTTCAAATATTGACCTTGCAAAGGACAGGAAATTTTCCCCAGGCTATTGAGTCTCTGTTGCGAGATAAGAATTGTAACACAGCAAGGTTGCTGGCTCAAAGATAGACAAGTTATTAATTGATATGTAAAGTTACTAAAAACTCCTGGAGGGAAAAGGAATGTTGGCTAAATCAAGCCTTTGTTAGTGGATCACTTAATTGCCTAACAGAATGTCATCTGACTTGTTTTTACTGAATGTTACCAGCTTCTATTGTAAAACTTGTTAAACTATACTTAGCAAAACCCCACCTATATCTCTTCCTGTAACTTGCTGGTCTAGAGAATAAATGCAGGAAGAGAACCCCAATTTGTGGTTAATTTCCCAAATGGAAGGATGCCTCACACTTGAGGCTCCTAGGATATTAACCCCTTTCTGGGGCTTCTCACTGCTCAAAAGAGATGGGCTTTGAGTAATCTTTGGCAGCTCTGTCACCCAGGGGAAAAGGGGTGACAAATCCATGGGAGGGAAAGCAACAAAGATGTAAGCAGTTTATTGACCGCCTTTACAACACTGGCGTATTCTGAGGTTTTCTGTGAACTCACTTTACAAATGCATTATGCACTTTCTAATGTTTTCTTCCTATTCCTTAGCATCACCTTTGTTCAGGATGAAGAACTCCCTTTAGCATTTCTTGTAATGCAGGTCTAGTGTTAATAAATTACCTAAGCTTTTGTTTCTTTGGGAAAGACTTTTTTTCTCCTTAATATCTGAAGGTTAGTTTTGCTGGATACAGAATTCTTGGCTGACAGTCTTTTTCCTTCAGCACCCTGAATATCTCATCCTGTTCTCTTCAGCACTGTAATGTTTCTATTGAGGAAACCACTGAGAGATGTATTAGGCCTCTGTTGAATGTTGTGTTTGTTTTCTCTTGCTGCTTTTAGTATACTTTCTTTGACTTTGGTTTTTGATAATTTGATTCTGATATGCTTAGGGTATTCCTCCTTGGATTGAATTTGATTGGCAACCTCTGAGCTTTCTGTACCTGGATGCTGTTATCTTCCTCCATACCTGGGAAATTTTCAGCCATTATTTTCTTGAATATGCTTTCTACATCTCTTCCCTTTTCCTCTCCATCAGATATGCCATTTATGCAGAGGTTATTCACTTGAGGGAGTCCCATATTTTCTGTATCTGTTTCATTTTTTCTTATTCTTTTTCTTTGTGCTCCTCTGATTTGATACTTTCATATGTTCTATCTTTGAGCTCACTAATTCTTTCCTCTGTTTAGTCTGCTGTTGGAGCTTTCTATCAACTGTTTCAGTCAGGGGATATATTCTTTATTTCCTGGATTTTTACATTGTTTTTTTTTTTTTTAACTGATGCAATTCCTTTGTCAAGTTTTCATTCTGCTCCTTGATTATTTTCCAGATATCATTTTATTTTCTATCTGTGTATTCTAGTGATTCTGTGGCCATCTTTAAGAGGTTTATTCTGAATTCTCAATCAGACATTTCATAAATTTGCTGTTCTTCTGGGTCCATTCCTGATGCTTCATTTGTTTCCTTTGTTGGTGTCATATTTCTGTGTGCTATCTCAATCTTTGTGTCTTTATGTTGATGCCTGGGCATTTGAGGAGACTACCACCTCTTCTGGTTTTATACATGTTCTTTAATGATGGTAGGCCTTTACTGGTTGATAGCAGAGCTTTGTCTGGTGTGTGGTTCTTTATTTTTTTTTTTTCTTCAGTTCTGCAGTGGATTATCATCTACCACAACCTCTTCAATCCTGCACTGGAACTAATTTGTTGTCTTTTGTTTAATTTTAAAATGGGAGCACTTCCTGGGTTGACCAGTACTTGAGCTCTATTGTTACACTTAATTGTGATTTGCTGCTGATTTTCTGGAGAAGCCTTTTTGTGCACATCAGATTTTAGTTGTTAGCGTTTTGATCACTTCCAGGTTTTGTAAGATCAGATACTCTGGGCTGTGTGGCAATTCTGGTCTGGGACTGAGTCTTTCAGCAAACTGTGCCCCTGCAATTCTGTAGCCCTGACCAGTCTCCACTGAGTGGGCCTGTGCCAGCAGGAAGGCAGATCGGCTGCCCACATTGCATCCCAGTGTTTCCTGGTAGGCCAGCTTCCTCCAGCACTCCAAACACTTCCCATGGGGTGGGTCAAAGGGTCTTCCTTGTCATTGTTTTAACTATTCTAGGGTCTGTGTACTTTCTTATAAATTTTACAATAGGCTTGTCTACATATATAAAAAATCAGCTGTAGGAATTGCAGGAAATTGCATAAAACCTGTAGATCAATTTGGTGAGAACTGAAATCTTTACTATGTTGAGTCTTCCAACCCATGAACACAGAAGGTCTTTCCATTTATTTAATTTTTCTTTGATTCCTTTCATTAGCAATTTGTACTTTTAACCATGTAGATCCTATATGTATTTTACTAAGTGTGTACATAAATATTTCATTTTCTTTGGAGAGATTATAAATGTTGTTGTGTTTTTAATTTTGGTTTCCATATGTTCACTATTAGTATTCAGAAATGTGATGGATTTTTGTGTGTTGATCTTAAATCTTGTGACCTTGCTAAGCTCACTTATTACTTCTAGGAGTAATTGTTGTTGTTAATGGCTTGGAATTTTCTACATGCACAATCACATCATCTGCAATGAGGAATTGGTCAACGGACACAAAGAATGATTGCGTACTGCAATATTGTAATGATGAATAAACTATACTGATCTAACCACCACACATTGTACACAATTACTGAAAATCAATGTTGTACCCCACATATATGTATAACAAAAAAAAGTCTCATTTCTTCTTTCTGATGTGTACGTTTTTATTTCCTTTCATCTTCCTTACTGTAATGGCCAGAACTTACAGTTCTATATTGAATAGAACTAGTGAGAGTGGACATCCTTGCCTTGTTCCCAGTCTTGGAGAAAAGCATTCAGTCTTTTACCATTCATTATGGTATCAGCCATAGGGTTTTTTCCATAGATAATCTTTATCAACTTGAGGTAATTCCTCTCTGTTCCTAATTTGCTGAGCATTTTTATCATGAATGTGTGTTGGATTTTGTCACATACATAATATACATCAGTTGATATGATCATATGTGTTTTTCTTCCTTACCCTGTTTATATGGTGGATTACAGTGATTGATTTTGGAATGTTAAATCAGCTTTGCTTACCTGGAATAAGTCCTATTTGGTCAAGGTGTATAATTCTTTTAACATATTGTTGAACTTGATTTGCTGATACTTGGTTAAAAATTTTTCATGTAAGTTCATTGGTCTGTTGACTTCTTTTTTTCATACTGTTGTTGTCTGGTTCTGGTATCAATGTAATACTGGCCACATAAAGTGAACTGGGAAGTGTTCTCTTGCCTTCTATTTTCTGGGAAAAACTGTGTAAAATTGCTGTTAATTCTTCTTTAAATGTCAGAATTCTTCAGTGAAACCATCTGGGTCTGGAGATTTGTTTTTCAGATTTTAAATTACCAGTTCACTTTCTTTAATGGTTATAGGACTATTCAGATCGTCTATTTTGACTTGATTAAGTTTTGATAGTTTGTGGTTGTAAAGGAATTGGTCATTGTTGTTGTCAAACTTATACGTATAAAGTTATCAGACTCTTCCCTTATTATTCTTGAAATGGCTACAGGATCTATAGTGACATCCCTTGTTTCATTTCTGATATTGGTGATTTGCATCTTTTTTGTTGCTTTTCTCAGTCCTGCTAGAGGTTTATCAATTTTATTGATTTTTTCAAAGATCAAACTTTTGTTTCATTTATTTTCTCTACTGTTTTCCTATTTTTAGTTTCATTGATTTCTGCTCTATCTTTTTCATTTCCTTTCTTCTACTTGCTTGAGGTTTATTCTGCTCTTGTTTAATTTCATGAGGTAGGAAATTAGATTATTGATCTGATACTTTTCTTTCTTTCTAATGCAAGCATTTGATGCTATAAATTTCCCTTCCAGCATTGCTTCAGCTGCTTGGAGAGAAAATACTTTCATTTACAAGCTTGTATTTGCTACACATAACTGATTCTCTGAATAAATACTCTGTTTTCTCAGACTCCTACACCTAGGGTTCTAATACTTTCCCCTATTAACCAGACTACCTAGAGAGAGCCTCGTGAAACTCATTCTCATTAAGGTGTGAGCAGGGGCATTTGTACTGTACCAGGAAATCCTGCTCCCAGGCTTGACCATCTTGGGAGGAAGGGCGCTCCATCACTGCACCCAAAATCATACTTGTTAAAGAGCAGATCCCCTCAGTTGATTTGATCTATGCAGATCACACATAATCCAGAGTATGACCACCAAAGCTTTATCCATATTTGTCCTAAAGACACTAAAAAGAGACATCAAACAGAAGTTTCAAAGACTAATCAGAGGACGCACCTGTTAAAGAAATTATGTGAGCAGATTCAATGCACTGGTCCTCCATGCGCTGTCCACAGACCAGTATCAACAGCAGCACCTGAGAACCTGTCAGATATGCAGATTCTCAGGTTTCATCCCAGATTTATTGAATTGGAACTGTGGGGGTGGAGCCCAGCAATCTGTGATGTTCCGAAGACTTCCAGGTGATACGGATGCCCTAATGTCTGAACAGCGCTGCTTGTGGGCACAAAATTGAACACCTCAGGTTCTTAGAATCTAGAAGGTCTAGTGAGCTGAAAGGAGGCTCTGTAGGCTGAGGTTCTCCACACTGTCATTTAGAATTGGGTCATTACTCAAAACAGACCTGATGGGCTCACATTTAATCAAGACAGTGGCTATCTCAGGAGAAGGTCACTGTTAATATTTAATGAAAGGTGGATACACTATCATGGTTATTTGTGGTTAAAAATAATTGTTCTAGGGTATCTGCTAGGCCTATCTGCTCAGGCAAGTTGCAAAAATTTTCAGAACACAAGTACAATTTACCATTAATAAAAATTTTACCCACACATTAACACACTGTGGTAGTATACTTTTGTATTAGCATTCGCTCTAAAAACTTCTATTCTAAAATTTTTATTTTTAATTAGTTTTATACATATACTAGCTTCTAAAAAATGCTGTGAAAGTACTTCCAAAAATACACACAACATACAACATCTCCCATCCCAGAAATAAAAACATACTCTGGGAATGTGTTCAAAATTATAATATATGCCACTTTCAGCTTCAAGTTTAGCAAGTATAGAGTATTCATCATGTGGAGATAAAAAGCTGAAAGCAACACAACAGGGTGCCTGTGCCCAGGAGGGGGCTGATAGGTACAGGAGAAGACGGGCTCTACTTCCAAGCAGTCGCTAATAGCTGGAGCCACTGGTGCTGAGTTCCACTACTGGGGAGGAATGCAAGGTCCCAGGATTTTTTTTCTTCTTAACTTGTATTATACCAGAGTTAAGCCATTCCTCAGTAGTAGGCAAGGAGAGAGTGGCAGGACAACATTGCTGAGGCATCTCAAAGAGGGATGGGAAGGTACGGAGACGGCAGAAGGAGAACCGAGCCTGCCTTCCTTCACCTGAAGTGCTGCTCTCAGACAGACCTGGCTTACGGTGCTCACCTGTGCACTCATGGTTGGTCTTCTGGGCACAACCAGTCCCCGAGATATTCTATGGCTGCAACTGTCATGCTTGCCAAAGGTGTGGCATCTTAGTGGGTGAGTCCGTAAGCAGGAAGGAGGGACAGAAGCCAAGGCCTCTTCTTCCCCTGTGGGGCCTGCCCTCTGCTCATTAATGAATCCGGATCCGTCAGCAGGCACCCAGGTGAACTGCAAGTAGTGATGTTCATGCCAGTTGGTTTTGCTATGTGTTAGCAGCTCCAGTGAGAGAGGAAAAAGTAGAAAGGATAAAACACCCACTAGGGAGGAAATGCTGAAGTCAGATTTTGTTTTAACTGCTGGATCTCTGCAGTTCTCACTCCCTTAGCACGCATCATCATGGAAAATTCCTGGGTCTTTGTAGAGACGCTGCTTCTAGTCCCTGCGGCTCCACACCCACTGTCCCCTTTCCTCCCTGTCCCTGTTGAGTAGTTTATGAAATCCGAATCATAGCATCTATGAGGGTACTTCAGGAAATCCATGGAAAGATTCAAATTATCTTTTAATTCGGTCCTTCCATGAACTGTTTGACTATTTGGACTCCCATCAGCAGTTGGGAGTCCAGTGGCCAACAAGCAGACTACGTGTGGACCCTTCATCCATACTGTCAGTCTCACGTAAAGCACCTTTTAGGAAAAGACGTCTGTGTCAAAAAGAAAATCTGGAGCTGGAATAAAATAAAGCTAAGCTTCCAGCCACAGTTCAAACGGACCCTTCTGCCACCTTTGCTTCTAACACAAACAATCTATCAGTAAGGGCCCTTATGATTTTAAAAAGGGGAATTCAAAAAGCAAGATCAAGCCCCAAAATGTTTGAACCCTTTCTAGAACATTCCAGCACGGTCTATTTTTGATGAAGCACGACTTGAGTATGGTGAGATGACTATAACCCAACTCTAAGGCATAAATCCAAATACATCTTATTTTATACCGTCACTAGTATCCTAGGAGATTTAAATATACATATTCATAGAAAATGATACGAAATTTAGATTTCCTAGGTCAGATAATGCCTTTAGAGTATGCAACCTTCAGATAATGCCTTCTGCCTTTAGAGTAACGACTCACCATTACGTTAATACTAAGAATAATAGACCTTGTAGAGGTAACCACAGTCTTGGCAGAGACTTTCTCCTGGGTTAAAGGCTCTGCATAAGCATCAGACATTTTTCAGCATATGTAACAGATGGGAAATGATCACCGATACCTATTGGTAATAAGAAGAATTTTCCTCTCCATAGAGCATTAGTGAATGCAGCCTTCAGCTCCCTTCTCCAGCTTCAATATGTTTCAAGTTTCCATGGAACATTGAGAAGTCCTGCTCCTTCCCTTCCTGCATCCGCCTTCCCTTCCCCTTCTTCCTCTAACACACAGACAAGGTTAAGGTGCCCTCCATCCTCCCCAACTGTAACAATAGAATTTTACTTTTTCTGACTGAAACAAAAAATATCAAAATAAGGATACATAAATACCAGATATTTTTGATGCAAAAAAACATTTTCAAAGTGAACGAAAGGGGATCATAAGCCTCCCTGAGATATAACATTTCCTGTGTTTCCAGACTATTTGCCTCAGTCTTAGAAAATAGAATTGCTTGTTCAAATTTCCCCTAATTCTGAAGTCTCACCCAGATTTTGATATCTGCTAATATTCTTGAGAAACCTTAGGTGTTGGTCTTCGAGACTGATAGCACACTATTTGCCACATCATATTTGAAAAATGTATATAGTCACCCCAGAACATCATTATAAAGCCACCCCAGGCCACTGCTCCTAGTGGCACAGATCGTTTAACCAATGTAATAGATGGTTTAACCAACTGCACTCTTCTCTAGTACCTTAGACAGAAGACAACCCTTAATCAGTTCAGTCAAGGAAGTCTCAAACAGAGCAATGAAAAGTCATTATAATCAGAAAATGCAAACTGCTTCCTAGGCATGAATATACTCATGAACCTGATACTTCCCAAGTTAGCTTCTGAGGTGCTAACCACATCAGCATGCCATAAAAGTAGCAGAGGAAAAAATCCAAGAGCAAAGAACTAATCAACTCCATAGGGATATGCCAGACAGTTAGACAGGGTTTCAAAGCTTAGAGTATAAACCCTCAAATAGGGAAAACTGTAAACATGAGTCACTTCTTCAGTCTAAATCCAATCCCTTAAAGCAGACATTTGAGACTGCCCTGTAAAGTAACATGGCACTGATTGACAAGTTTTCCTGTGGGAATTTCTTAGAATCCAAGACCTCCATATGAGTGCTACCCAAGTGCAAGAGAAGATGTGCAAAAACTCACCAGTGAGGACAGAAGCTGACATGTAGATCTGGTCAGGAGGAAAACTGGGGACAACTTATTCTGTGAGCATAGATCCAACACGTCTCTAGGAATTCCCTCTTCTACCTTCATTAATCCAAAGCTCGCTATAATATTCAGTAATGTGAACATGATCAGTTTTCCTCCCTGTTACTGTTCTGTTCCCCCATTCTCCTCCCTTTTTTCTCATTTTCAGATAGAACAAGACCATTAATATTGATAGTAAATTGACTACCTATCTGCACACGTCAACCTTCAGTCTTGGGATGAAATTGGACACATTTGGGAATGTGTTTGCTGGAGTCTGGTCTACACAGCCCTATCTATACCTGCTGGATGTTATAACCCCTCTTGGTGAGGAAGAGAAACAGCACATCTCCAGAGAGAGAAACAGAAAAGGGATCTGCAAACAGGAGCAAAGGGGAGAAATAAAACCTGGGATGATCTTCCATCATCAGTTGTCATCCCCGAGGCCACAATTGCCTCTGTGGACACCGGTAGCTCCAACGACAGCAGAAAAATAAATCCGTATCCTAACACTGTCCCTAAGTCCAAATCCCACTTTCTAGAGTCTGCTGGCCCAGCATCTTCCCATCCCAACCTCTAGTATGAGGGTACTTCAAAAGGTCCTGGAAAAATAAACTGAAAAGGTAATGTGAATCTTTCCATGAACTCTTTGAAGACCCCTCAAATGATCTCTACATTTTAACCTCAGAGGGGCATGCTCCTGTCTTCTCCCTGGCCCTCATGCATGGTCTCTGGAGAGTGATATTCCAGCCAATTACCAAAGCCTTAGAGATCAAAACAGATGATTAAAAAATAGTTTCTTTATCCATGTGTCTGTTAAACACATAGCAGGGGCTGGCCAGTTAGAGCATGGTGTTATAACGCTAAGGTCAAGGATCCCCGTACTTGCCAGCCACCACTAAATAAACAAACAAACAAATAAATAAATAAATAAAATTTAAAGAGCTTAAAAACACAGAGCAGCTCACTTCAAGGAATAAACACCAAAACCATGTTTCTCAACCTTTTTTTTCAATATCACCTCCCCCAAGCAGCCTTTATTGACATTTTTTTCTGATCATACTCCCCATAAAATGTCGATACCACAGACACACTGTATGTCTGTTCATCTGATGTATATTTATCTATGCTTTGTACATTAAAAGAGTAAGATTTTTTTCACCCACTTAAAACCAATTTTCAGCCCCTTGGGAGAGAGATAATCTCTGTTGAGAATACACTATCTTGAAGCGTGCAACAATAGAAACCATTTTGCCAGAAGTGTTTAACGACTGCTTCTCCGATATTTCGTGGAATATAAATCATCAAAAACACCTTCTTTCCTTCCGATCGGTCATCTGCATTAGGAAAGGCCAGAGCAGCAAAGTTGCCTCTCCTGAGATCCCAAAACCCAAGCTCTCTCCCCGCGGCGCCTACCACCTCTTCCCGTGTCTTCTGTGAGAGTCGACAGAATTAGCAAGTGCTGCCCTCAAGTTCATGCCAACCATCTGTTCCTTCTTCAGCCTTAATGCACTTCAGTTACATACTAAAACACAAGCACAGTTAAACCATTTCCCACTCCAGAGACGACATGAGTGGACTCACTTCTTGACGTTTGAAGTTCTGGACATACTCTTCGAACTGTTCATCTTTTGTCTCATCAGCTTTCCCCAGCTTCTGGAGGACCTAGGTTGTAAATAAAACAGAATGGTTTGATTTAACAATGTTTTCAAAGGAAGGTATGGCTTTCCAGCTAATAGGCAGAGCAAGGCCATTGCTCTGCTCTGAGGAGTCTGAGGAGACTCTGCAGTCAGCACTGCTAGTTTTTCAGTTCTGGAAGCATCTTGACTTGGTGGCTTCAGAGTTGAACAGCCCGAGATTTTAATCAGTTCTGTCATTCGCAGGCTATGTGACCTTAAGCAAGTGCCATGCTACGCTGCATTTATTTATTTACATGCCTGTTTCCTCTACTAGGCTGCACATGATTTAAAGACAGGAGCCGTGCCTCATTTGTCTTTTTGTCCAAAGCACCTGGCATGATGCCTGAGGCATAACAGGTGCTCAAGTGCTTGTTCAACAGTGAACCACAGCCATTTGACTGCAGTGTCAATGCACTTCATGGGGACAGTTTTAGAGTTACTGGAGCCAGGCACATGGTAGGTTCTCCATCTTCTGATGCATCCTTCAATTCAGTAAACACTCAAAGAGGCAGTGGGATGGACACACAAGGCCCATGCTAAGCACTGGTCATCCAGAAACACAAAGGCAAACAAAACAAGCCCCCAGCACTTAATACTAAGAAATTTATAACCTAGTGGAATAGAAGAGGCAGGTCCACAAATAACAAATCAAAGACGACATGTTACAAGCATCATGAGAGGGTTGCAAAGTGTTATTAGCAATATCCCTTAGAGCCAAAGTCTTCAGGGAATGCTCTGTGGAGGTTATGTAAGTTGTGTTGTTAGAAATTCCAACAAACAGGACTGTGGTAGAGTTCACTGCCAAGGAAGTACCCTAAGCAAAGATCACTGGGAAAACCATTATGTACTGCATACGACTGGGTCCCAGGAGAAGCAGTTCGTGGAGACACAGCAGAAAGTCACTTTGGAACAGAGCAGGAGGATACTAAGACCCATGATAGGGTTCACTGTTCAATATTCCCATATCTTGTACCTAAAACAAAAACTTATTCCAGAATGTGAGAGCTCTGTAAACACTGCCTTCTAGGAGTATACACACCCTTTGACATTACCAAACATCTTTATATGAGACATAAACGGTTAGGTATTAAAACATACAATCATACAAATCACTTTCTATGACTAGGTTTTGCATAAGATTATGCTAATTTGTTTCCCCGAATCAAAGCTATAACTTTGTACAAGTTGAGAGGTTTAACAAAGCTTTTTTTTAAATTTATTTTTAATTGACATATAAAATTGTATATATTTATTGTGTACAACATGTTTTGAAGTGTATATACATAGTGGAAAGGTTAAATTTAGTTAGTTAACAGATGCATTACTCACATTGTTATTTTTGTGTTGAGAACACTTAACATCCCCTCTCACAGTATTTTTGAAGAATACAATATGTTGTTATTAACTACATCACCAGGCTGTACAACAGAACTCTGGAACTTACGCCTCCTATCTAACTGTAAATACGTATCCTTGGACCAGGAAGGCCTTTTAATGCAAGAACAGAGTAAGAAAAATCACCTAAAACTTGGAAAGAGGCAAAAGAGATCACTGGTGTTCTTCAGCACAGCGCTTACCCGAACATTTGACCGCCTCCTATCTAACTGTAAATACGTATCCTTGGACCAGGAAGGCCTTTTAATGCAAGAACAAAGTAAGAAAAATCACCTAAAACTTGGAAAGAGGCAAAAGAGATCACTGGTGTTCTTCAGCACAGCGCTTACCCGAACATTTGACTGGCTTCCTCTTGACTGGACTATTCTACAACCCCACAGGAGCAGAGGTTAACTGCAAGATTTCTGTCTGGCAGAAATGCAAACAGCTTCTGTCCAAGAGAAAGGATAACCCCAAAGACGATAGTTTATGACCCTGTAGGACATTAACTAGTTTTGCATCTAATTCCTTTATCAAATAGCCCATATATACCTAGTTCCTCAAATACACTTTGAAGCTGTTTTAACATCTAACTAAATGCCTCATTAATTGAATTGAATAAAATCTCTGACACATGTTTATGTTTATATGAAAATTTTGATTTTACCTTTTGAAAAATTATACTTTAATAACAGAATCAACATAGAAGTGTTATACAAATGCAACATACTATTAGTATTTTTGTTGGTTGAGAAAACTAATAGAAAGGCTTTATTTTTTTATTTTTATTTATTTATTTTTTTGGCATCTGGCAAATATCCGAACCCTTGATCTTAGTGCTATCAATACTGTGTTCTAACCAGCTGAGCTAAACAGCTAGCCCCAGAAAAGCTTTATTAATAATGAGGTTGCAATTAAATAGGGTGATGGTTGTTGGGTAATAAAAACTCAAGCAGAATCTCGGTCTCCCTCCATCCAGCCTCTAGCTCTCGGCTTCAGCCTTCCTGCTGGACACCATGGACATGAGGCCTTGGTGGGCAGCCCAGGCATTCTTGGGCCCTCAGGGGCCTCTGTCTTCCTACCCTTACCAGGAGCAACCGTTTTGGCTTTTGGCCTCTCCCCAGCCCCCTGGGCAGCTGCCGCTTGAGGGGCCTGGGCCTTGGCCACCATCTTCTGTTTGTTTGGGAAAGCAGCACCAGTCTTGACCTTGGTGGCCATGGGCTTTGAACTCTTACTGTTATTTCTGTTACTATAATTGTAACATAGAAAGGACAAAGCAAAATTACACAGGCCATACTAGAAGAGAAGTGAAATTCAATTACACAGGGACTTGTGGCCTGCCATCCACCCTACATTTTCATTGCATAATGGCTTTAAAAAGAAGAATGTGGCTTTATTGCTTCTATATTCTTTATTCCTTTTTTAAAAGATTTTATTTTAGGGCCGGCCCGGTGGCGCACTGGATAGTGCGCCGCTTGGGAGGCGCGGCGGCGCTCCCGCCCGAGGGTTCGGATCCCACATACAGACCAGTTCCCGCTCACTGGCTGAGCGAGGCGCGGGAGCGACACCGAGGGTTGCAATCCCGTTGCCGGTCCCGGTCCGGTATGGGGGCAACACTGAGGGTTGCGATCCGTTGCCGGACACGGAAAAAGACAAAAAAAAAAAAAAAGATTTTATTTTAAATCTAGGTCTCCCAAATGACCTCCCCTGACACACACACGTTACTAACGGTGATGCGGGAAAGGCAACTAGCATTTACCACATGGCTTTGTCCTCCCGATTCTCAAAGTCCACTCATCCCTACATTTTTAGCTACTCCAGGTAAGGTGGTCATTGAGAAGCACAACTCGTCTGAGGACAGCAGCTCACAAAGGACAAGGAAGGCTGCCAATCTCTCTTAAGCAGGCAGCGGCAGGGGAACCCTCAGTTTCGCAGCATCATGAAAAGGAGATGAATATTCATTTTTCAAAGGAAGACATACAAATGGCCAACAGGCATATGAAAAAATGCTCAGCATCTCTAGTCATCAGAGAAATGCAAACCAAAGCCACACTGAGATATCATCTCTCCGCAGTTACATTGGCCATTATGAAAAACACCAAGAATACCAAACGCTGGTGAGAATGTGGGGAACGGGGAACTCTTCTGTACTGTGGTGGGACTATAAATTAGCACAGCCATTATGGAAAACAGTATGGAGCTTCCTCAAACAACTACAGATAGAACTGCCATATGATCCAGCCATCCCACAACTGGGGATATATCCAAAGGAATGGAAATCATCATGTAGAAGGGATACCTGCACTCCCATGTTCATTGCAGCTCTATTTACAATACCCAAAATATGGAACCAACCTAGGTGTCCTTCGACAGATGACTGGATAAGGAAAATGTGATACATGTACAAAATGGAACACTACTCAGCCATAAAAGGGAATAAAATTCTGCCATTTATAGCAACATGGATGAGTCTGAAGAAAATTATGGTAAGCGAAATAAGCCAGACAAGAAAAAAGAAATACCGCATGTTCTAGGAAGGAAAGGGTGGAGGGAGGGAGGACGGAAGGACAGACAGACCACAGCAACTGTTGAACATTCAGGAGAGAACAAACCTAAGGTTACTAGAGATGGGGGGGCGGGGAGGGAAGGGTTTTAGGTAGGGATAGGTCAGGCAAAGGCCATAAAGAAAAATCATGATGTGTAATAATGAATATGTTAATAATAATTAAAAAATTTAAAAAAGAGTGAAGTGGACCAATGACAGAGTCCAGGAAAATCATGATTTGAACAATGGGCCAGAGGAAGAAGACACTTAACAGAGACTGAGGAACCAAGAGGTATAGTTGAACCAGCAGTAAATTCACAAAAACCACAGGAGACAGTTTCAGATGCTGCAGAGAACTCCAGCAAGATGAAGACCAAAAGACCTGAAAGTGTCCATTGGTCCCCTGGGGACCTGGCCAAGGGCTGTCTGTGCTCACTGAATCTAGCAATGAAGAGGCCACTGAGGACCTCACCAAGGACTGCTTAGTGGGATGGCAGAGTCAGAAAACGGATCACAGTAAACTGAGTAAATACAAGGCAAAGAAACAAGAGAGAACTTTCCAGAACATGATGCATGTAGAGTCAAAAGAGGACTTCCTAAAATGAAGCTTGACCCTGTTTACACGCCAGGAGGAACTGATCACAGAATGAAAGAAGCAAGAGCTGGGAGAAAGAGGACTGCTCGACAAGAAGAGCCTCAGAGGGATGACCGTGGTGGCATCTGGGTCAGGGGCGGAAGGGCTCACCTTGCTCAGGAAGACGCCTGACTGTTCCTCAGAGACACAGGGAGGATACCGCAGAGACAGAGAAGTTTGCCTGTGTACAGGCGGAATGTGAAGGAACGCACGCTGTAGGGTAAATGCTGGCCATAGCCCTACACCTCCTCTCCGTGCATACCAGAGTTCCACGCCCCGGCTGGGAAACTACCCCTGGCCAAGGCAGTTACCCAGGGAAAGGCTTGTACCCTTTAAGACAAAGGGAAGGTTGGAGGAAGCAAGGACCGTAAGTAAATGAATTAACACGCTGGTGCTAAAGCACTGTGGAAGCAGGAGAGTAGGAGTTGGTTGACTTAGGTACTCAGCCAGATCTCCCGTGCATTTTGAGTTATGTGAGCTGGGTGAGGGCCTGCGTGTAAGCATGCAAATGATTTACACCCCTACTTTGATCTGTTCACTATATAACTGTTGTATGTACCCCATGGTGGAGCAGATATCTAGCTGGCCGGCCACCGTCAGCGACTCCTGTGAGTCTAACAAACCAATGGCTTGACCTACTGAAATACCAAGTGAGTTCCTTGGAATAGGCAAACACTATGTGAGTGCCCTCTCAGATTTCAGGCTCCTGCAATACACATGCACAGCGGATCCATCTTTCCTGTGAGGTGAGGTAGAGACCAGATCATCTGCTAAGCAGCAGGGAGTTGGGTCATGGTGAAGATTCCAGAGAGAGACGAACAGCTTGGATGTGGGCCTGCAAAAGGTTAGGACCAGAAACACACAACAGGAACTTCAGACGGAAATGAAGGCCTAGCGAAGGCAGAATCCATCAATGTGTGGTTGCCCGTGCTTGAGCAGTTTTGCTATTTTTCTCCGGCAGCCTTGACTTAGGTGGTGAGATTGATTTGCTACATATAAAATGTCTTAAGGCACCAAAGACAGTGAAATGTAGAACTGAGATGACTAAAAGCACATCTTTTGCTTGACTTATGCCATTTAATATTTGACAGTGAGTTGATAATTTAGAGGCCCTCCCTCATTCCCCACTCCACTATGTTGAAAAAACCAATGGAGCTGGACTGGCCTGGCTCCACTGATATGACAGGAGGACAGTCATCTAGTCATGTGTCTGACATGCAGATTCTGACAACCACGCGACACATCATCCACCTGCAGGGAAAAGGAAGAAAGTTCTGTGCCTCTTGCACTTTGGTTTAGGCCTCAGATCTTTCATTTCAAAGATGATCTCATTTACATTGACACCTTACTATTTCCAAACATTAGGATGTTTGCTGTTATTTCTGTTGCTGCTGTTTTTCAAATGCAAAATAATATACTTAGGTGAATAAGCTTTCCAAATTGCACTTCTTTTCAAAGAGATTCTTAAATATTCCCCCAAGACTGTGTGCTCCTCTGAGCTTAGATGTTCTGATCTTGTCATAAAAGACATCATGACATAGCAAATACAAAATTAAGCAGGAAGGATAAACAAAAATATAGTAACTTGCAATATTTCATCTTAAATCCTCTTTTAGTGTCTCCTAAAGCAGTTAGTTCCTCAGCTCGAGTTGCAAGGGCTGCCCCAGTAATATGGGTCTCACATTGTTTTCTAGAGTAATGCCCATGTATAAAGTGCCCACCAGAAGTCCCTAAACATTTAGAACTCCTTGATTTGGGCAGTTTCCCCAAACTGTGAAGCCAAAATTTTCATCAAGTTTCAAATCCTCATAGTCCAATGTAAATTAAATAGTGACTAATGTAGTAATAAGAGAGTAACTGCCCTCTCTTAATATTTTACCTTTAGGAATGGAATACTATGTTGGCAGCTTTCAAAAAAGTAGTTGGCATTTTAAATCAAGGAAAAAATTCACAATTTTCCATTCCCTATGGAAATAACTTCTGTTTGTTAGGGGAAAAGATCAAAGCAAGATCAAGCTACAGTGAGGTGTGAGCCCAAGCAAGAAAACTCGTCCTGCGGTCAGAAGAGGGGAAACTGATAAGAGGAAAGGATGCTGACTGCAAAGTGTTCAAGATGAAGGCATGCACGCAACAAGAGCAACAAAGAAAGAATTCGGCAGGACTGGCCACTGGGACCCTTTAGAGAGATGCCTGCCTTAGACGAGGGCTCAGACTAGACACACTTCCAACTCTGGCTGACTTACGGTTCCCTGAGCCAGACTCTATAAAAGTCAACGAGAGAATCACACAATTCATTTAGCCTTCTCTAAACAAGGAGGCACCCCTCTCTTCACACTTTCTGTCTTTACAAAAAAAAAAAGAACAACACATGAAATTATGTATACATTATCCAGTGAATCCAGGAGTTAAGTGCATGGGATGGCCACGGCCTCTTCTGGACAGGACATGGAGGGTGGCCTTCCGCCTGTGTCCATGTCCAGATGATTCATTCATTCATCTGTCCATCTGCTCATCCAGAGAGCACGTATCCAGTGAGCACTCTGACACTGCAAAGTCCCATATCCTAAGACTAGAGAGAGGCCATCAGGTCAAGCAGGTGCAGAGCAGCTGCTTATTCTAAAACATCCCACTGGGCATGTACTGTACTCTTTCTCAAGCTTCAGGGTCCTGGCCCTTTGACCTCTTTCTGGGTGTGTTTTGGACTTGAAGTCCCTTTAATTTGCCTAATTCGAGAGGAATAAGATGAATCACTAGAAAATCATCTTTTGGTATAATTCATATGCCCCTCCATGTCCTCACATTGTCCTCCAGCTTGTGCTCTGGGGGATTTATTTCTGTACCATTATGACATCCACTTCTTGCTCTAGCAGATGTCAACAATACCTTAGTTGTCATGTTGCAAACACCTGTCAGGCTGGCATGAGCCTTCCTGCTAATTCCAGGAAACATTTTTGGGAGGGTAGCAAGAAGAGAGTGGGAATCAGAAAGCTATGGAAAAAAGAAAATTCAGGCATCTGGAAGGGAAAGAGAGGTGAGTGAGGGGGCCCCTAAAATGCAGTGACACTGAGCACCAGCCGATGGCACCTTCCAATCCCACCCTCTCTTCTATTGTTCCTAATCCTTTAAAGTTGAGGACATCTAGTCCTCTGAATAAAAAAAAACCTTGGTGAGACAAGACATCTTGAGGAATATTGATCTAGCAAAGATCAATGGATTTTGAGCCCTGGCATTAAAGTCCTCCTCTTCTCCGGGAGCCAGGTGCCCGCGTCTCCCACTGGCTAAGGTCACCTTGTTGTACTATGGACACCTGATACCTGCAGTATCCACCCAGAATACAACACTCACACCAAAGTTCCATGGAATTTTGCTATTGCCTGTGGGTTATCCCCTGCAGCTTGAAGAGAGACTGGATTTTCCTTCTCCAGTGGCTCCCTTAAGGGCAGAGTGCTTTCGCATGCCACTATGTACAGGAAAATACAATGATCCTCCAGCCTTATTAGTTCATTTAAATTAATCCTCATGCTCCTTAACTAGGGGAAGAGATTCCTGCATTTACCACAGCCAGATGTTTGCAAGAAAACTCATGTCTGCCAAACTGGTAGAGAAGCAGCTGCAAACACATGTGGCCATGTAAGCAAGACACGGTTCCAAGTCCAGGCAATCCCCCAGGCAAGGTCTGCTTCTGATGACTCTACACAGATTCCCCAGGTAGTCTTTATGGTATTATTGCCCACTGGACCAACAGAAGAAGAATCAGCGCTGGAAGTCACTGATCTGCAGTACAAATACTAAGTAAGATGTCGACTCAGAACGAAAAATCTCCAAAACCCTACCAGGATTTCAACTGGGAGCTATATGTTGCCCAAGACTAGAGGGGGGCTGTTCGCACTGATGGGTATGGAACAGATGAAATGAATTTACACAGAGATGGAAAATACACAGGACAATAATGAACTGCATCCCATCTGACATAATTTAAACTTTCCGTAATTTTCCCTATCCATACGAACATATTAAAGGTTCCAAGAATTCCTGCAATAAAAAGCGTGGGTACCCTTATTTAAGCCTGTGTTTCCCGTGCGTATTTGCTCATATAACACTCATCAACATCTTAGGAGGTTTCTAGTCCACAAAGCACAATCTGGGGAATGCTTTCTTCTCTACGCACTTTATGGACTTCTCTTAACTTCCCTACAAAACAGGTGCAGGACTGTGTGTGAACACACAATTTCCAGATTACTGTAAAAAGAGTCTCCTTGTTTATATGGGACTTCTCCAGAGAAAATTATCAGATTTTTACAGTGAGAAGAATTCAGACTGAAGCAGAGAAGTAACTCTTGACTGATTAGCCCAGGTGTCAGCCGCATGAACTTCGGCATGTGAATTCTCTGATTCTGGAGAAGTTTTAAAAGAGAGCAAACACATGGCAAATGTTCCCTGTGGGCAGGCACGAAGTGACACAAAGCCACCTATCAGTGTGACAGAGAGGGCACTGGTTTCAAACACCGTGAATTCACATCACAGACCTGTCCCTCGGAGCTGACCTGGGCAAGGTTTTTTATCTGTGGCAGTTTTCTCATCTCTAAATTAAGGAAAATACTAGAAACTAACATAGTGTGGACCTAAATCTTGAATGATAAAATACATGCAAAACGTTTATCACAATGTCTAGCAATAAGCATTCAAAATTTTAGTTCTTAGAATGATTGATGTCTTAACACACAGTACTAAGCAATCCTTAAGTACTCAAAGATAGGGGCTCATGGCTGATTCCTAAGGGGCACATCTATCCTGAGGGTCTGTGGTTCTACAGCTGCCTCCTAGAGGGACCTTTCCCTATGGGAAGAATCTCACCACACAGAGTCTCTTCAATGGAGACCCGCAGAGTGAATAACGCAATGACTGGCTGCCCGTCTTCCCTGGGGAAACAAAAATGACCACAGCCTCTCTCCAGACACAGGGCTCTATGTCTGCAGTCCATGGAGAGATCCCAAGGTGTCCAAGAATGAGCTGAAATTACACGGCTAATATAAGGTGGACGCGCCTTTATCAGGAGGGCATTCCTGGCTTCCATCAGATGAAGAACCACTGCTCTGAATTCCAAGAGACATCGTGAGTTGAGAGGGAAGAAACAACTGCTAAAATAAGCTAAACTGGGCCCTTCTTGGTTACTTTTGAGAACTAGATAAATTTGCAAATTTTTAACTTCATTGAGCTTGAATACCAAATCAGGGTGGATTAAATGAGAAAACCAGCAAAAGTACATAGCCTGAAAAGTGTTTAATGAGGGTTAATTCTTTCTCCTCTTGACATAACATCTTCACTTTAAGCTGCAATGTGAAAGAGCTGCCAGGGAGCTTAGACGTTATGTAATGCAGTTGGTTGATCCGATGGATGAGACTCGAAGGAGAGGTAAGTGCGTTGCCAAGGTCACATCTTCAACCTTCTACGAAACAGATGATCTTTTAGGGATAACGGGACACTGAAAAGACTGTGGAACCATCTTTCTTTACAGCATGGTTTGCTGGCAATTCTCTTTCTGCAGCTCAATAAATGCCTCTTGAGCAATTCTCTAACTCCAAGAAACATACCCGTTCCAGCAACATTGCCAATGCAAGCGAGAAAGTGCAGAGAGGGGCTGTCTAGGTTCCCAGAAATCATCTTCATGGTGATTCCTTCACAGTGTCTGATGCATCTGAGGAGAGTTTTGTAGCAGTAGGAACTGGAACCCTGCCACATGACCATTGTTCAAACCGCAAGGCCAAATGCGGCCATCAGATCTGCTCACATATCTCCTCCTAAATCAAGAACGGCTTGCTTTTCCACCCATTTAGATTTTATTTTCAAAACTAATAGTCATTTAAAAGGGCAGCTTTTTAATTTTTTTTTTTTTCTGGAAAGAATACTGTGAGTAGAACCCTCACACCAGAGTCGCCACTGCAGTCCTGATGGGGCTGCAGAGTGACATCAGGAGGGCCGCCCTCCCTCCTCAAGCAAACTTCCCTCATTTTTGGTAACTTGCCTTTTCCAGTCTCCCAAACATATTGTGTAAAGCAAAAGAGAAAGGCCACGGGTACCTAGAGAACTCGGAGAAGGTCTGCTAATATCAGACCAGGGCACCACCAAAATCCACAGGCTCTTAAATGGTCCCCAGTGGTGGCGCAATGCCCCCCAATGCCAGGGCACACAAACCATGGGCTTCAGACAGTCCAACAGGAGGTGCAATGCCAAAGGCAATTTCCCTGATGGTTTCTGCCTGTCAGGTTTATTTTATTTCTTTTCTTTAAAAACATCAACAAAATTTGCAAACCTTTACCTAGACTTACCAAAAATAAAAGAAGGGAGAGAAGACCAAAGTTACTAAATTCAGAAACAAAATAGGGGCATTATTCCCTTGTCACTATGGCTTTTTGTGGTGGTAAGATTTAATTTCCCTTTCGTATTTGCATTTTGGTTCTATCAGTGGGTTTTGTTCTTTCTTGTATATTCATGGTAGTGATTATTGTTTTTCAAATTCCAAATGCAGGATTTCCTTGAGGATTTCTTACAGGGCAGATTGTGTGCTGGTGAATTCCTGCAGTTTTTGTTTGTCTAGAAAATATTTTCCTCACTTCTGAAGGATAGCCTGGATGAGTATAGTATTCTTGGCTGGCAGTATTTTTTCTTTTAGTATTTTGAATATATCATCCCATTTTCTTCTGGCCTGTAGAGCTTCCGTTGAGAAGTTTGCTGTTAGTCTGATAGGGGCTCCCTTATAGGTGTTTTGACACTTTTCTCTTGCTTCTTTTAAGATTCTCACCTTGGGCCAGCCCGATGGCGCACTGCTATAGTGCACCACTTGGGAGGCGCAGCGGCACTCCCGCCAAGGGTTCGGATCCCACATGCAGACCGGTTCCCGCTCACTGGCTGAGTGAGGCGCAGGGGCAACACCGAGGGTTGCGATCCCGTTGCCGGTCCCAGTCCGGTACGGGGGCGACACTGAGGGTTGCGATCCGTTGCCGGACATGGAAAAAGACAAAAAAAAAAAAAAAGATTCTCACCTTGTCTTTGAGCTTTGCCAGTTTGACTATAATGTACCTTGGAGAGGATCTTTTTGGGTTGAATATGTTTGGGGATCTTTCAGCCTCTGGATCTGAAGTTTCATGTCTCTCTCTGATAGAGTTTGGATGTGTTGTCCCCTCAAAACTCATGCAGAAATCTGATCCCCAACTTGGCAATGCTGGGAGCTGTTTGAGTCATGGGGGCGGATCCCTCATGAATGGATTAATGCTCTCCCTGTGGGTTGGGGTCGTGAGTGAGTTCTCGCTCTATTAGTTCCCACGAGAGCTGGTTGTTTGAAAGATGCTGCCACCTCCTCTCTCTCTCTCTCTTGCTTCCTCTCGCCATGTGATCTGCTTGTACCCACCGACTGCCTGCCACTTTCCACCATGAGTAGAAGCAGCCTGAGGTCCTCATCTGATTCAGCTGTCCCAGAATTGTAAGCCAAATAAACCTCTGTTTTTTATAAACTACCCAGTTGCAGGCATTCTGTTACAGCAACACGAAACAGACTAATTTACTCCATTTACCTGCGAAGTTTTGCATTACTATTTTGCTGAATAGGTTTTCTATGACTTTTCCTTTCTCCTCCCCTTCCGTAACATCCATAACTTGAATGTTTGTGAGCTTAAGGTTGTCTGCTGACTCTCTTAGATTTTCTTCATTTTTTTAAATTATTTTTTCCCTTCTTTCACCCTCGAGTTATTTCGAAAAGACTACCTTCAGGATCAGAAATTCTTTCTTCTGCATGTTCTAGTCTGCTGCTTAAGTTACTGGTTGTGTTTTTTATGTCGTTGAGTGAATCTTTCAGTTCCATGAGTTCTACTACATTATTTTTTAAGGTATTAATCTCTTTGTAAGTTTCCTCTTTCATATCCTGGATTTATTTTCTCATTTTAGTATGTTGTCTGAGACTTCTTGTATCTCAGTGAGTTTCCTTCTCAGTCATTTCAAGGCTTTCCTGCTCTATACTGTCTGGTATTTGGAACTGCTGTATTCTTTGGGTGGCGTCGTATTTTCTTGGGTTTTCATATTTCTATTATCTCTGTGTTGATGTCTGGTCATCTAGGAGAGCAGTTGCCTCTTCTATTACTCTGGAGTTGGTTTGAGGAGAGAGACGTCCTCTTCCTTTTCCAGTCTCCATTGCCGACCCTCCCTGTGTCAATGCCGTTGAGTGTCCAGTGGGCAGCCTTAACAGTGGCTATGGCTGCTGTTGTGGCGTTGAGCTTCTTTCTTGGCAGCCATGTCTGCGGCGGTGGCTGTGGTAGGCTATCCACATGGAAGTGGTGTTTTCAGGATGCTCTCTTGCCTGCTCTTGGGTGGAGGGGGCTACAGCCCCCAGCCCCTTGCCTAGGACCCCAAGCATCTCTTTAATGTTTATTGATGCAAAAATTTTAAAAACTCTGATAAAAAACACATATTTTACAAATTGCAGGTTTGCATGGAAGTTTAAAAAAAAAGTAAGGGCCGGCCCAGTGGCGCACTGCTATAGTGCGCCGCTTCGGAAGCGCGGCGGCGCTCCCGCCGAGGGTTCAGATCCCACATACAGACCGGTTCCCGCTCACTGGCTGAGCGAGGCGCGGGAGCAACACCGAGGGCTGAGATCCTGTTGCCGGTCCCGGTACGGTACGGGGGCGACACTGAGGGTTGCGATCCGTTGCCGGACACGGGAAAAAAAAAAAAAAGTAAGAGAAGATTGCTAATAGACTGAGAAAACAAACCACACTTCCTGTAGAAATCACTACTAATAGAGGACCAAACACAGTATTTTCAGTTAAGTTTGTTCATGTGGTTGTTTTCTAAAGATCTGTGCTCCAGAAGGAACTCTGAGTGCCTGCACAGCCTTTCTTGAGTGCTGGAACACTCAGTGCACAACACAAGGTACTGGAAAGACAGAGCCTCAAGGCCTGACAGCTGTGATGACCGTGTCAGGGCACAGCCTGCACACCAGGCACTGGAGCTGGAATGCTTCTCGCCACAGAATGCACCACTGCCACAGGTGAATCAATGGACACATGAATGGAGGAATGAACAAGTAAATCAGAAAGCACTAATTATTTTTTTACACGTTTCTACACTTTGATTGACATCTTGATTTTCAGTTTTCTACAGTTATTTTAAAGTCTGATCAGCATGAAGTCAATTACTAAGGAAGAGAAACTATTACAGAGTTTTGTAGGAGGCCCATATTTCAGATTTAATTTGGGCTTCTCAAACTGGAGTTTCCATGTCCCTATGGTTAACATGAATGTATTGTAAAGTTGAACACAAAACCTGCATGAATTTTTAAAATAAAATTGGGACTTCAAGGAAATATTGTCCTAACAGTGTACTGCTTTTGGAAATACCACCAGACTCTCTTGTTTGCCATTTGGGAATACTTTAGGGGGATGTTTTAAGAAGAACAGTTGGTGTATAAGTACAACCACATGACAGATGAGTAGGAAGAACATGATCGTATAATATAATAGTATCGCCCTGAATGATACTCCTGTAATCCTTGCACATGCATAAGGGAAAGGTGCTTCTGAAACAGCCCTTCACTAGCTGTTCACACTATTTATAAATACTAGCAGACTGCAGTGCACTCTCTCCACTTGCCCCTCTAGATCCACACCCCACCCTCTCCACCCTGCTCAGAGCTCCAGTAAGCTGACTCTAAGGACTGCATCTGCCCTGGCCTTCTGGCTTCTGTCTGGAGTCAACCAATGGGAAGTGTCAGCAGGAGATGGGAGAGCAGGAGGAAGAGGCTGGGCCTGGTCCCCAGGCTCCCGCCCCCACCAGCAGCAGCCTCAACCCTCTCCCCTTCATGTGCCCCCCCAACAACCACATCTCCTCTCTCCAAGTTTGAGTAATAGCTACCCAGCACCTCCACTGGTGCTAGTGTTACCATCCCTTACCGGCTACCCTTAACCGCCACCACAGGGAATCCTGGAATACAAAATGCATCTCAAAATCCCTAGCTCAACATCTTCCACCACCTTTCACCTCTCAAACGTGAGAAATAATGAATTAAAACAATCCAACGCACATCTAAAAAAGTAGAACTGCTGTGTCACTGTGTAGAAATGGTATGAAACAGATCAGTACAATTCACCTACCAGGAACAATGTGCTTGATAAGCAAGTCTGAGTCCCACAACTGATCCCACTACAGTGGGGTTTTGCCAAGTAAGGCACTTTTCAGGAACATAAGTCCTGCAGTTGACGAAAGATAATTATCATTAAAAAGTGTTTAGTAGGATGTTCTAGGCCTGCAATTGAGGGCAACTCAAAGGGCAGAAGTTGTTTTGCCTTTTTAATGATGGCAAGTTTCATTACAGGAATTTGTACAGCATGATTTCATCAACATTGAGATGTTCATTTTCCTCCACTGAAAATTCAAGGTGATCACAACTAAAATCCCAGCAGGCTTTCTGAAGAAATGGACAAGATGATTCTAACATTTACATGGAAATGGAAAAGGTGCAGAAGAGCCAGAACAATTGTGAACAAAACAGGAGAACAAGAAAGGAAGCTGCATCCCACTCCACAGATTAGAGAAGTCAAACTTTTAGAGCAGAAAACTAAAACATGATGACTTACTTCTGTCCTACTAAAAAGGTGGTTTCATTTGAAACCTTTGACCTTAACATCTCGTAAATCCTGAGCATAGTAAAGACAAACAGCAAACAACTAACCTCCTGCCAGCCTCACTCCATGCCCACGGGGAAATCAAATCCACACTGGGTCTTGGTGCAAAGCACAGAATCTGCACAACAGAAACCAATGTAGAAAAAAGCTGGGACTGCATTTTCAGGCAAATAACTGACCACGTTTCTAGGAGAAAACCTCTTTCCACAGACTGCATTCTCATGAGATAATCACTTTAGATTCACTGGATACACTGGTTCTACGCCTTATACAAGGTAATATAGAAGTATTTCTCTTCTGTTTAAAAGGATCCAGATGTGTTTGCTTTTTAAAATTATGGTTCTTTCCCTTCTACTCCTATATATCTGTTAATGCCATAATGTATAATACCTAATATTTGACGTGTCAGAAAATTGAAAGAATACTGTAGTCTGATCAATATGATGTCTTGATTAACTGAAAAAAGTAAACACTTTCAAATCTTATTCTTGCATAGCCTCCAAGAATGAGCTAGTCCCCCTGATGAAAGCATTAAGCAGTAAGTACATCTGATCCTTCATCTGATCGAGTCCTGTCATCCGACCTGCCTGCTCCTCCAAATCCTCCCCACTCAAAGTGGGTCCCCACGTGGGCAGCATCAGCCTCACCTGGGAACTTGCTAGAAGTGCAGAATCCCAGGCCCTTTTCCAGAGTGGAATCAGCAGTTTAACAAGATCCCCAGGCTATTCATCCATGCACTGGAAAGTCTGCTCTAAATTATAAACTCAGTGTAGGGCCCTACAGGTAAGCGAAAGAACCAAACCCATTATTCTGCGTAGTTGATGTAGATGCAGACAAAGATCAGGATAATCAGACTGAAGCTGCAATGACCATAGGATACACCCTGAATGCTGGTTAAGATGAGTGCATTATCTCTTTCTAGTGTTTCCCACATTCTCTTAAAGCAGAGGACTGAAAATTTTTCAAATGGTTAAGTGTTCTGGATGATTGACTGGGATCTGGTTGTTTATAATTTAATTTGCATTTCAATAAAGCCATCACAATTCGATTTTCATAAAAAGATGATTCTGCAAACCACTCCACAGGAAGTGCGATCATTCTAATTAGTCACATTTTTGTCAAAAATATGTGAAGTTAACTTGAATTTCTGGCTCAGTGACATTCAACAACTTCACATAAACGAAACAGTAACAACCATGAAGTTTTTCCTGGCCAGGACCCAAAGTGATAAGTAATCGCTGGCTTGCTCAAAAGCCCTGATGGATGATGATCCTGCTCTTTCATGTGGAAACAACAACTGAAACCATATGAGCTGCATCTGGGTTTGGATTTCAGAACCAATGTTTCTAGCAACTCAGACTGCAAACAGGAGATTTTAACATCGAGCAATCACAGTTATAAATAAGAGCAAATCTATATGTCAAGTGTGTCCTGTGATGGTTTATTATACAAAATAAGAAATAGGCTTTAACCCAATAGTTTGTTTGCATGCCATGGCATCATTAACACTGTACCCATCTCTGCTTCTTCCTCCAAAACCTAATGAGAAATTGGCAACCAAATGCCCGCTCGGCACCTGGCTCTGTACGAGGCATGGCATTTGCCCAGAGCTGAGCATCTGCAAATGCTAAGAGCAGGCACTGCTGCCTTCACCCTTATAACCAATGCAGGTTCTCTCTGCCTGTCATTGTCTTCTTTCCTTGTTCCTTCCCTTACTCCCCTCTTATGAGTCCCACACAGACTTTGTTAGCATAAAATATAATTAAATTGCTGTGAAGGCAGCCAGTATCAACAGGAGAAAGTGTCTCTCTAAAGAATCTGAAGCGTCTGAGCATCCTCCAAGATCTCGAAAGCTCAAATGTCTCCCCGCACCACCCACGGATACAGGAACCTGGGGGAAGAGACAAAAGGATCGTGAGGGAAGAGAAGGAGAGAGAGGGAGCGGGGAGAGACGCGGCTGCACATCCCAGGTAGGCTGCCCGTGAGATGGGAAGCCACGAACTGTCAGAATATGGAAAAGTCATGTCTGCATATGATGAGTATGCTCGGGACTCAGCGTGTGTGCGTGAGCAACTGAAGTGAGCTTCTTTCTGAATATGGACTGGACATGCACTCTCCTGGGTGTTAAGTGCCAAAACAAGGGGTTACATTACTAGTTGGAAAGACAAAAGAAAAGCTTAAATGTAAACATGAATAATTCACTCTCATGCAAAGTTAACTAGGACACAAGATGACTTCACAGAGCCTTGACATGCCAAGTACATTTTAAATCTAAAAGAGGGAGATGCAGAATGTAGTGTTAGTGTTTTCCTGTTTTTTTTGTTTTTTGGGGTTTTTTTGACCAGAGAACCCTTTTGTCAAAGGAGGATCTTGCAAGACTGATCTCTACCAAATGCACTTGGGGGAAACCCTGGGTTGCACCATAGAGATCTAGACCTAGGGGCCCCTTGCACCTCTAACACAGAGCTCCTCAGCCCAGCTGGCATCGGGGTAACAGGCTTCCGACGTGGCGGGTCTGCACAGATAACTCTAGTGGGTGCCAGAATTACTCTCATGTGTCACATGTGGGCAAATCCTTAAGTTTACTCCTAAGGAGTAATTAACTTAATACCCAACTTGCATAACACCCACACGTGAGCCATCTCTCAGCAACATAAGCTAATAATTAGATGTCTTGGTTTGGCCAGACACAAGCTCTGTCACCTTGGATAAGTCACCGAGGTTCTGTGAGTCTCCTTTCCTCATCTGCTTACTGACCCGCATCTCACACAAGGTCCTGAAGACCACTTGCTCCCAAGAGGAATCCCTACGATGTCATCCCCACCAGGTGCAGTTCAGGTTACTGGGATACATTCACCAGCATCATTAATTTCCCTGTGTGAATAATTCAATAGAAACCAGGCTCAAGGGGGGAGAAGAGCTTTGGAGAAGGTTCGTGACCAGCTCTGCCAGGAATAAGCTAAAGCGTTCTCACTGTCTCTCCTTCTCTGTTGCTCTTTCACCATGTAGGCGACAACTAACTCATTAAACGAAACCACCTGTGTAACACACGCACACACATTGAGACCTCCTAGAGAAAAAGACCTAACTTTCTGCCAGCCCCAAATCCATCCTCTGCTGGTCCCTGGTGGACAGACCCAGTGGACGGCACCCCACGGTCGGCCTCGCCTCTAACTTCCATGAGCCAACAGGAGACACCACTGGAGATGGAAGGTCAGGCCCTGCCCCACCCCTGCGTTGAGCTGTTTCTGGCAGTGCGTAGGGACCCTCACACCTGTCTGAAAGTGCCTCCTTCATGCTTCCAGCTCTCACTGGGTCCAGCTGTACCGTGTTCTCCCTTTGTCTCTTCAGGCTGGCAGTGGGTATAGTTTCCTGTTCTTGTTTCTGGTCTCTCGGGGTCTCAGCATCCGCTGGTGGTTCCCTTCACACCTCCTGCACTTCTGCAGATGGTCCATTCAGTACAGACTCTGGAACCACCCAAGCTGAGCTCCACCTCCTGCCTGCTGGGCCGTGGCTGACAGAGCACCAGACTATCTCTGGCCTGGGGGTTGCTGTTCCATGAGCCCATCCTGAGCCTCAGGGGGATGCAGGCAACTGTCTGCAGTACTGAGACACACATGCAGACATACATAGTCTAACAACAGAAATGGTCTCAGAACAGGTTGCTGTGCTCAAACATGTCATTTTAATGCACACCAACTAGCATGCATTCAAATACATATTACATTGAGCCAAAGTTCTAAAGCCCCAGTTCCAAAACAAGCCTGTGCCTTACGGAGGACAACAGATCTTTACTCAGATTAAGGCCCTTAAAAATTGTCCCTGGGAGCTTTTGCTAGGGCTGATGGTGCCCTCAGTGCTGCCAGAATCTGATTTCTGTAAAATAAAATTCCAAAACTCAAATTGATATCAGTTGGAGCCTGCTGGTTTTCAAAGCAAGGCCCTCTATGAGGGGCCAGAATCACATACTTAGGGACTCATCCTCCAACTCTGCAGGCTGGAAAAGAGTTTTGCTTTTGCTACAGAAGAGGAAACAGGTCATTTACAGATTTTGCCAGAGTTGCTAACAGTATGGAGCTTGTTAGTGACGTCACAACCAAAGAGCCCAGTTCTCTAAGCATCGCTAGATGCTGCCTCCTTTTGTTCATTGTGCACTGGAGGTGCTGGCCTGGCAGCCCAGGCCACGTCCTTTCTGCTGTGGCACATCCCATCACCACACCCCACCTCACACACCCAGCTGGGATGTCCTCCTGACACCAGGAAGATGTGCAGGGCCACCTCCGGGCATTTTCATGAGGCCCACCCACACCCTTCCCCCTCTGAAGCCCCAGTGGGACTTGAATGTGTGTCAATGATGGTTCCTGGTGGCCTCCAGTGTTCAGTAGATAATTGAGTAAATCTGACACTCGAATAACTCCAAAGGCATCCTGGGCCTTCCTGTCCCAGAAGAAGTCACAGTCACACTCCCTGGAGGTCTAACAAAAATAAATGAGCATTGCCATGAGGGTATAATCTGACTCTGTCTTCCTGGAGTACAAATTGGCAGCATCTTCAAACAAAATCCTTAAAAATGTCTATACCCATTGACCTAGCAATTCTACTTCTATGCATACACTAAGAGATATGTCCAAAGATATCTCTGCAAGATGCTCATTATAACTTAAGATAGCAAAACACTACAAAGTAAATATCCAAAAATAGGAAATAAGCTAAATATATCACTGGCATTTCTCTCACATTATGATGACCTAGAAATCTAGAACAACCCTCTCACCAAAATTTCCAGACAAAATATAATAAGCATTGTCTTGGATGTACTGCTGAGCTGGCAGGAAAGGAAGGAATCCCAGGAGGTGGATAAGAGTGGTCTTTCCCCTGAGGGTACTTTGCACTGTTCTGACAGCTGCACTGGTTGGACCAACCAGAAATAAAGCTTAGATACAGCTAACCCAAGGTGGGACGACTACAAGAGATCGCACCCTCTTCTCCTCATCCCTGCACAGGCTGGGACACCAAAGGGCTACATTTTCAGTGAATTAGAACTATACCTGTCCCCAGGAGAAGATCATAAGAAGACTTACCTGTTTTAACCTTGTTATTAGGGGAAATGGATAGAAATCCATCCCTTGAAGTGGTGAGCACAGCTGGGCTTCCCTGCATTTGAGACCTCAAGCGGAACATTTAATTAAAGCAGCCCCGGGTTGACGGATCCACAGTTCCCTGGGCTGATGGTGCCTCCAAGGGACCGGCCTCGGCAAACACATGCCCCCTTTGGCAGAAGCTGACTTCAGCTCATCCTCAAAGAAGCCATGGGTTAGGTTCTAAGGAATATTGTATTAAAGAATGCTGCACCTAATAATAAATAAATACATGTCCAGAATCTTCGAAACGGGGGTACATATTCACAGTATTTTTTGATGTGGAAAAAAGTTATGACAGTAAGAAAATTATGGCCCATGCCTGAAAGCCATGCAGTAAATATGTTCCCAATGGTCACAGGTCAGGACACATTTATGGGTTTTCTCACTTTTATAGTCATAATTTTTATTGCTTTCCAAATTTTATACAATGCACATATACTTTCAAAATTAGAAAAAACGTTACTGAACAAACCTTGACTTAGAAAAGAGCATCTCAACCTTTAAGAAAACATTTGATCCAATTCCTGCTAACTTTTGATTCCCTACAGTAAATATTGGCACCAATGTGAGCACTGCATAACTTTTACTTTTACTGTTATTAGACACCTGCTGTATGCCAGACCCTGCTAGTCACATAAAAGAAACAAAGACGAATGAGACCCAGGCCAAACTTTCCTCAGATTAAACCTGACGATCCATTTAAACACTTTGATTAATGCTAATTTTAGTCTGTGGGGTAGTGGAAAGAGAGGGACAGTGAAGGGAGGAGGGAGTAGGTGGGTAGTGAGCATCTGGCTGAGAAAGACACAAAGTGTTTTCTTTTAAAGGAATGTTTGTAGGTGAAGAGATGCAAAACAAACACGATGTGTAACAATGTCACATCTGGAGAAAGCTGCCTTAAGAAGACGTGGGTGCTGGGTGTCAGTGCTGTGACATGCTCTGCAGCACGCAGTGCTCTGGTGACCCAGGCAGTCTGGCCTGAGGAAGAAGGGCACCCTCAGCGAGGAGGACAGTGACCGTGAAGGAGGCTCACTGCCTCCGTAACCAGCGTTGTGTGGCAACGGGCCTTCTGCACTGAGCGGCGTATTTGCGTTCTTCCATTGGTAGTCGCTCCCCTTAATGTATCCTAGCAGCGACACACCTACCAGGAAATAGTGAGACATAAGGAAATTACACAGATTCTGAATCCAAGAACAGTCTGTTTAATGAAAAACTAAAGTCACAGGGGACATGCCTTTTCCAAGTTCACCTTTTCAAAATGTATAATGCATGTGTTTTCCAGCCTTCTCGGCTTCCCGGCAGGCACAGCACACGCAGGCTGGCAGCTGCCTGCATCTGTAATCGGCGCATGGGCCAGCCCCACAGGCACACTACTGCAATTGCCATCAGGCAGCCCGCCACACCCTGCAGCTTCTCTAGTGGTGCCCACGACAGCAAACAAGGCCTGCCACATTTACAGCTCACCACGCAAGGCGAGCACAGGTGAAGGACAAAGAGGGGCACATCTAATTTTTAGGCTGGGGACAAGAGACAGTGGCTTCTACACAATGTCCTGGGAGAAAGCCAGACTTGTGGCTTCAGCTGCACTGGGTTTCCCGATAGAACAGAGGCCAGGAATCCAGCAATATGCTCAGTCAGCCCCACTGACAATGGGCTCAGATGCCCTGCTGGAGTCGTACTAAAGAGGAACTAATGGGAGGTCCTCCGTGTCTCACCCACAAAAGGGGATTCTAAGTGCAACAAGTTCATTCAGAGCCTGCTTAGGCTGTGCCAAGAACCGTGCCACATGCTCACAAGGCTCACGAATACCCTGTAAGGTAGGCACATCTTCTAGCTTACACCCTCTAAAAAACTTGCCTTCTAAATAATATTGACGAATGAGGCCACCTTCAGATAAACATAACCACCAGTATCTGAATTTAACAGCTGTACCCTGAAGTCAACTACATTTGCACCCAACTGGGAAAACAATTGTTAAGCATGTCGTGTCTTCCTGTTTTAGGATATAGGGCATTTAAAGAGGTGATTAGAAACCTCTTTAAAGGCCTTATCTCCAAATACAGTCACATCCTGAGATACTGGGGGTTTGGGCTTCAACATATAAATTGTGAGGGGGCTCAATTCAGCCCATATGAGGGGGCAGCATAGGAGGCTGAGCTCCAAGAGTTCTGGGCTGTCACCTCCTTCAAACCGTGCCACCTTTTCAACACATCCCCATCCACTCTCATCTTTTCTCCTATCGTTATCAGGTTTTTATAGAACAGTTTTGTTTAAAAGAGGAAATGATAATAGGCCTAAAAACATGTGCAAATAAAAGCTAAAGGAACATTTATGAAATTATCGCTTTCCATTTAAAAATGTGAAAGAGAAGGTATGTGAGTCGCAGGCTTCATATAAATATATCCATATGAACAGGGACCGTCTTTACCAGAAATGCACTTCTCTAACTCTCCTTCCCAAGTGTTCCTCACCTGCTCCTTTACCTTACTCCCCATTTTTCATTTTTGTTTTACTTGGGCGACTTGTTTGCTTTTGTAGTATTTTCTTCTTATTGGGAGGTAAGACTTTTTTGCCATGACCAAAAAAAAAAAAAACCAATGATTTTGGAAAAGCACCCTGAGACAAAGCATCCTGTCCTAATGTTGTCAAGCTATTGAGGAGCCCAAATTCTCTTGAAGCTCATTAGCTTTTTAAAAATACACCAGGCATGGATTTATTATGACTATGCACTGCTATCCATACAGCCTTCAAATCATGCTCTGTAAGGCTATCTGCCCACGCAGAAATATGCTGTCATCAGACGGGTGTTACAAACCTGAGCCTTCAACTGCAGGAAAACTTCATACGCTTGTAGTGGCTGCTTTGAGCTGCTCAGAAAATCTCAAATTGAAAATAATTAGAATGGTTTGTGAACCAGGAAATGGGGTTTTGTGCCCCCAGCCCAAACAGTTATAATGATGGTCAAACTATGGGATTCTTATGACTTTCCTTTTGAATCTATGCTGAAAATATTTATGGACAATTTTTCTATCACCATTTCAGGAACAATCAATGTTTCAAGCTGCGTTTTAATTTTTAACATATAAAATTTATGGGGCAACCATAACAATATAACAGGTAAAAATGGGATATTTATATATTCTATTATTTATATTTATATTTTCCCATTACTTTGATCTAGGTTTCATTGGTAATACCTCTGAAATTTTACAGATATATTGAACATTGTTCCAAATTAACTTTCCCAAGTGTCTTCATGCTTCCCAGGATTTTTGTTTTAAAGTTATTAACTTTAAAAACAAAACCAGTTCTTGCTTATTATTGTTGAGGTATTATGTGCAAATGCGAATTAAATCAGTTTACGTAGACCATTTACATAATGTGTAATTGCTGACATGTAAAGAATCCTTCCCTCTAAAGCCATGATTACTTTGCAATGAATTTGAGCTAATATACACCCAAACTTTGAAGCTAATAAGTCTGATTGCACACGGCTGCTGAAGAACTGGTTGAAAAGTATCATGATTACTACGAGTATAATGATGATTCTGTAGCTGCACCTTGACTTAGTAGGAAAGGAGTGCTGTACTTGATTACCACCGCCTGCCACAGGCACAGGACAGGCACAGCCCATGCAGTGCCTATGTCCACGCCACTCCAGGGCCTGGACTGGTGTACTCCACCTCCTGTGTGTGTGTGGTGGGACCAATGGAAGAGAATGGAGTTAATGTGAGGCAAGCCCTGGCACTGGCATGTCTATCAACAAGTTTTGTAACAGACAGACACTGCTTAAATCTCACACACACACACACAGACAAACACACACAGGAGCAACTGCCCCTCACTAAACTTCAGCCCCTGTAGTTGCTTCATGTGACAGAGGTAAGGGGAGAGCCTCTACTGCCCCGTGTGGCAGCAAGGAGAAGCTTCCATGGGGTAATGACAGGAGTCGCAAGCAGACTGGAACAATGATGCTTCTTCAGAGGTTCAGACCCCTACTAGTCTTCCTGGAACTATGGTCTCTTCTGTCTTCCAGCTAGATTCAACTGCTTTCAAAGGGTCAGGGATCATTTCTCTCCTTGAGGCGCTGGAGAGGTTAGTACTAGCTCCCTCCTGGCTCACTGGGAGGAATTCATCTAAACTGATGTTTGCTGTCTCTATACCTAAAACAAGCGCAGATATCCATTGAACCAGGTGGGAGGCTGGTTACACCCGCTATGGCCCAACATGAACACCTGGGCTTTTGTGTGGCCCCTTTGACCCTGAGTTTCTCTGTCTGCCCTCCTGCCTATCTTGGGGTGCATCCTTCCTCTCCTGCTTCCCTCACATGCAAACATGTCACTCCATGCCAGGGCTGCCAAGAGCTCACCACAGCAGTGATTATTACTTCTCCTACTCCTAGGAATATAGATGAGGGTGGGATGAAACTCGTACCATGTACCTGCCAGGGACTGTGTTAGTGGTTTCCATCCATGTCTTATCTTATTTAATAATCTAAAATAACCCTATTCAATAAAAATATAATGTGAGTTGCATACATAATTTTGAATGTTCTGCGGTGCATCCTTCCTCTCCTGCTTCCCTCACATGCAAACATGTCACTCCATGCCAGGGCTGCCGAGAGCTCACCACAGCAGTGATTATTACTTCTCCTACTCCTAGGAATATAGATGAGGGTGGGATGAAACTCTTACCATGTACCTGACAGGGACTGTGTTAGTGGTTTCCATGTCTTATCTTATTTAATAATCTAAAATAACCCTATTCAATAAAAATATAATGTGAGTTGCATACATAATTTTGAATGTTCTGATAGCCACATCAAAAAATTGAGTTAAAATAAATGATAATGATATATTTTATTTATCCCAATATTTCTGAAATATTATCACTTTAATGTGTAATCTATATAGAAATTATAATGAGATACTGTATTTACATTTTTTGTGGTACTCAGTTTTCCAAGTCAAGTGCAGAATGATGCTCACAGCACATCTCAATTCGACTGGCCACACGTTAAGGCTCAAACACACTTGGCTAGAGCCTACAATACTGTAAGAAGAGCACAGTTCTAAACAGTGGGTCATGCAGATGCTATGACGATTGACTTGTACAGAAACCAATGCTTAGAAAGACCAAAGGTCACAAACCCAGGTCAGAATAAGACTCAAATCCAGCCTGTCCAACAACAAAGTCCATGCTCTTAGCAGGTAACTATTGCCATTAGCAAATACATGTTTTAATATTACACTTGGAAAGTGGTAATATAATTTAATAATCCAGTCCTCATCTATTTTTGCTGATAGATATAATCTGCATAGTATGAACATTGAGAAATAATTAATGCTACCTAAGGCAATAGTAAAACCCAGAAATGGCTTCAAGTACAAATACTCTCCTCATAATATCTCTTTTTTTATTGAAACATAGTTGATTGTACATATCTGTGGGGTACAGAGTTGAATATCATTACCTGTGTGCAACATGTGATGACCTAATCAGGATAATCAGTATGTTCATCATTACAAAACAATCATTCTTTGTGACCATTTAACAACTTCTCACTAACTTCCTTTCCCTCTGCCCCTTTCTCACCCCTAGTAACCACAGTTCAGTTCTCTCCTTTTGAAAGTTCAATGTATTATTGTGATTATTGTATCTTTCTTTCTTTTTTATTTATTTGTTTATTTCTTAGCTCTCATTTATGAGTGAGGACATGTGTATTTCTCTTTCTGTGCCGGCTATTTCACTTAACAGTTTCTCCAAGCTTATCCATGTTGCTGCGAATGGCAGAATTTCATGATTTTTTATGGCTGAGTAGTATTCCATTGCGTAAACATACCACATTTTCCTTATCTAGTCATCCATTGACAAACATTTAGGTTGGTTCCATATCTTGGCTATTGTAAATAGAGCTGTGATGAACGTGGGAGAGTGCAGGTATTCTTTCAACATTCATCATAATTTTTATAAAAAGAAAAATAAATGTCCCAAAATTGATGAACTACTAAGGAAAGTATGATGTAACATTATGCTTTTAATGATCATAAAAAGTAATTTTTAAAATTATCATATACTTAACTTCTAGTGCTAGCTAACATTTTAATATGTGGCTTAAGTTTACACATGTATTTCTATCAATCTGTACTACAAATGCTGCATTTGTGTGATTATATGTCTGTACCTAAAGAAAATGAATACCAGTTCTCGGGGCCGGCCTGTGGCTCACTCGGGAGAGTGTGGTGCTGATAACACCAAGGCCACGGGTTTGGATCCCATATAGGGAATGGCCAGTTTGCTCACTGGTTGAGCGTGGTGCTGGCAGCATCAAGTCAAGGGTTAAGATCCCCTTACTGGTCATAAAAAAAAAAAAAAGAAATACCAGTTCTCACTATATGAAAAACAGAACCGCCTGCTAGAAGT
>NW_007727959.1:64233-65393 GCF_000696425.1 Galeopterus variegatus
GCATACTCAAAGAAGTCACACAAAGAACAACTTCAAAATAAGTAACGGACCCCACATTAGCAATGGCGGCTTGATGGTGAGTCCAGTCTTCAAGCTTCTCAGTTGTTTTGTTTGGCTTAATTTTGCTGATTAGCAAGATGACAGATCATCATCCTGACTCCAGCTAGATCAGTTGAGATCTCATGTCCATATCAATCAGAAAAGCAGAAACCATTTCAAGTATCTACAATACAGGTGATGGGGGAGCTGAGAAGCCACTGGGGAACACCAGGTACTCTAAAGATTAGCAAATGTGCAAAGCTGCTCCCACACCGGAGTGGGACAGATAAGGAGGCAGTGATGTTGTTAACGAGTCCCCGGCCAAGGTCACCCAATAGAAGCTGATGCCACAGTAGGGAAGTACATGGGAAGCTGCTGCCAACATAGCCCCCCAAGGCGAAGTGGGAGGGGGAGAAATACCCTGGTTTCTCCCCTCCACCCACCCTCCAGTCTCCCAGTGGCACCTCCCACTGGCCATCCCATCTGGAAGACACAGACACAGAGCCTGGGATACGGAGCCTGCAGGGCCCAGCCCCCACGTGCCATCTCAGCTGCATCACAGCAGCAGGCGCTCAGCTGCAAGGAAGCGCCTGACTGCAACCTGCTGTGCTGTGCTGCCATCAGCCTACACCAAGAGAACGAAACGCATCAGCACCACTTCTATTACTGACAAAATGGCGTCAAGATTGCCACTCATTACACAGTCTGTACCACTTCTGAAGACTCAGGAGAAATTTTTCTGCTGTTCTTAGTACCAAAAATATGTGTACTTCTCAGGAAATTAGGGAGATTGGGCTTATGGACACCGGATTGTGAAACTGCTCCAGCTTTCTGCATCACACTCTCAATCAAGCTAGTCCTCCCTGCACTGTTTTTACTTTTTCTTCTCTTTTTTGTTTTTAATATTTGCTATTTTGTACTTTTGCATTACCGTAAGCTGCCAAACAGTTTATGGAACAAGCAGGAAAGAAATACATACATGTATACACATATACCTACCCTCCAATAAGTAGTGTGCCTGCATAATTTTGAACACGGGCTAATGACAACCATAAGGCACCAACTTTGGTGTCATACAAAATTGGGTTTAAAGCCTGTCTATTAACTGCACATTTGTCAGA
>NW_007727959.1:66280-67593 GCF_000696425.1 Galeopterus variegatus
CGGTGCGGGGGCGACACTGAGGGTTGTGATCCATTGCCGGACACGGAAAAAGACAAAAGACCAAAAAAATATATATATATTTAATTATGCTTTAAAGTATAAAATAATAATACTGAACAATTACATGGAACTTGCTTTGTGCCAGATACTGTTCCAAATTACACCCCTAAATAGTAATTAATAGTAGTTACTCATTTAATTTTCACAACTACCTAAGGTACGAGCTACTATAATCATTCCCATTTTACAGATGAGAAAAGAGAGGCAGAGGTGAAGAAACTTGACCAAAGTCATACAGCTAGTAAGTGGCAGAGCTGGGATTTGAATCTATATCCTCAGTCCTCAAACTCAATGCCACACCAACGCCAGAATGGAGTTGGATGTTAAGTGTAATGCAAAGACATAAAGCTTTGTTTTTCTTCCCTGAATAGTAAGCTAACAACCCTAGCAACATTAGTGAATCATCTTTATTTCCCAGAATGAGTGATGCCAGCTTCATCACAAATACCATCAGTTGACAGCACGTACACACCAGATGAGAGATGAAGCAGTGTTATTACTCCCATCGCGCACTTGCAGATTCAATAACTGAGACAACTGCGAAGATGACTGATCAAAATCTCGCCACTGGAGACCTCTGCCCCCCGTGGCATGTGGCCGGCAGACCACAAGTCAGCCTCCCCAGTGGCCCCACTCAACCAGCCCGAGCCTGGGGACACAAATGAACACTCACAGCAACACTGAAAATCAGAATTTCAGCCAAACTATTGCCCACTTGTCAGATTTCCTCTAATTACGGGATTTAGGAAGCTGAAATAAGATTCACAGTTGCAGCTGATGTTCACACAGCCTTTGCCACTTATAAGGCAGAGAAAATGGCTGGCCTAAAAAATGTCACAAACAAACAAAAAAGCACTTATTATAAGAATAAATATTTATGGATAAATAAAAGAATGACAGGAGTGATTACCAACATCATGCTCACGTGGTAGGATGACGGTGACTTTTTAATTCTGTTTTTTCTAGGCTTTCCAAATGTATCATTCATCACTATTGCCTGAATAAAAGTCATTATTAAAACATTTCACAATGACAGAATAAGTGTAATTAAACCTAGACCCCAGGTTTCCTGTTGCATCCTCGTCTGTGAGCAAATGTGCTTTCAGCCCTACTCTGTGCAGACCCCCCATTGGGCACTGGGGATACACAACCAAAAAAAGTTTAGTCTTGTCTGTAATAGTTTGATATTTTAAAAACCTGAATAACATAGTCATGAACATTTGTGTAATTAGAAATTAATTTTTTAAATATTT
>NW_007727959.1:68255-70767 GCF_000696425.1 Galeopterus variegatus
GAGCAAATGTGCTTTCAGCCCTACTCTGTGCAGACCCCCCATTGGGCACTGGGGATACACAACCAAAAAAAGTTTAGTCTTGTCTGTAATAGTTTGATATTTTAAAAACCTGAATAACATAGTCATGAACATTTGTGTAATTAGAAATTAATTTTTTAAATATTTATGAATGTGTAAAAGGGGAGTGAACACTACATGGCAAAGCCAGAATTCCAAGGGAAGTCTTCAAAGGCCAGCCTGGTCCCCTTTCCACCTTGCCTCGCCCCACCTCTCATGCACTGCCCGGGCTCTGCTGGGCACCTGCCCTCACCTGAGATCCAAGAGGAAGTGGCTGCCTGCCTGTCCTCTCCTGACCTGGTAGGGATGCAGTGGCAAAGGCACCGCCGTAACCTCCACCTCACCTGCTGTTCACCTTCCCTAAGAGCACTCTGAAAAGGAACCTTCCAAATTGACAAACCTTTTATAAGCCCCTGGGGTAGACTGCCACTAGTGTTTCTAAACACCTGCGGAAGTGTGGCGCTGTGTAAGATCACAAGCTCTAAGGACAGGCTGATAACCAAAACACCTTCACGACACGCCTTTGCAGTGTCTGTCCAATGCTGGAGAATTCACAACCTGCCAAAAGAGCCTGCACCACTTTGCTAAAGTCTAATAGAAAGAGAAAAGGAAGAGAGGAGGAAGGGAAAGAAAGGAAGAAAAGGGAGGAAAGAAAGGAAGGAAGGAAATAAAATACAATAAACGACTTCCCACTACCGAGCTCCACAGCTCTTGCTTGTAATTCCTCTTTATTGGTTCCCCTGGTTCTCTCTCCAGGGCAGAACTAATCCCTTCTCCACACGACAGCACTTCAAATGTCTGATTTAATATCCTCAGATATTAAATTACAGCAATTTTCCTTATATCATGTTGCTTTTCTGTCTTTGTTATTTTTTCTTGTTTTCATTCTTATCCACCTGAGATTATTACAATGAACCATCTGGGGTTGTCCAGGAAATCATTTGGAATGTGAATTAGATGCCCAGGCAGTCATGATCTTTGTCTTATTTATCAAATCAGAGCACATAGGACAAAAGGCAAAACGATGGGGCAGGAAGGGCTGCTCACTGTTCCTTTCCATTTTTATTTCTAAAGAAAAGGCTGAAGAAATGGGAAAGAACCACCAGACTCACGCTTGAGGGATCTTCACTTAAGTCTTCTCTGGGTCTAAGATCAGGAAAACACGCTGGGCACGTGGCTATGAACGTGGACTTAGAATCTGGACCCTGCCACACACACCTGTGCGACCTTGGGTGCATTCCTTACCCTTCCTAGAACTAGTTTCCTCACCTACAAAGTGAAAATGATAATACTTACCTGATAGGGTTGCTTTGAGAACCAAAGGAAATAATACATCGAAGCCTCCTGGTATGTTCTCAGTAACTAGGAGTGATTATTATTATTTCTTAAAAAGGATCTGTATGGGGTTCTAGCCATCCGCCTTACTCTCTTCTATCCTATATATAAATCAACTTTACCAGAGTTTGAGGAAATGTGGAAACAGATTTTTATGTAACAGGAATAGGCATAGGATATGCTGCATCCAACATAAAACTTCATTATAGCTAAAAATAAATAAATCAAATAAGCTTCTAAACAAGTGACATCCAAAACCTAATTTTAAAAAGATCAAAAGGAACAAGAGGAATGAGCCACCCGAGGCACCAGGTCTGCAAACTGCGTGCGCTGGAGGAGAATCGCCTCACTCCTGGGATCTCCGTCTTCGCCCTCGGCCAAGTCCCAGCCTGCTCCCTGTTCATTACGGGTCCTATGCCAGTCTGCCCTGCTCCACACGCAGATGCTGGGAAATGGAATCCACTGCAAAGAACGCTCCCACTGTAAACAAACACGTGCATGCTCTGGTTTACATGCTCCGTTTCTTTGTGAGCCTGGTTAGCATAAGTTGACTGCAAAGAATTCTGGGTTACTGACCAAGCTTCCTAAAAGCAAGAACATCACCTTTTTGGTTTTCTCTTAAAAGTCAGCACTAACACAGTACCTCATACATTGCAGAATGCAATGAACTGTTGTTGAACAAATGAGAGGGGGGTGGAGAGAGAGAGAAAGAGAGAGGGAGGGAGGGAGGGAGGAAAGAGAAATAAATGAATGAATGAATGAATGAGCCAAGAGAATGTCTGACGAGCCTCCTGAGAGCCAGCCCTATAGCCCTCTCTTAACAAATACCAAGAGCTTTACATTGGAAACAAACACAGTAACGGTGCTACTGATGCAGGCTCTGCTACGAGTGAGGACAGATGCAATCACACTGTATTTAGTGATAAATGACAGAGACTGGGCTGAGATCGGTTGCTGACACTGCCACACGGAACCAAGGAGGCCTTGTAGCTTTACAGGTGATGCTCTTCAAGTAACCCTCAACTCTTTCCAGGAGAAAATCATACCCACTGCTGCAAAGTCAGAAGACGTCACAAATAACCCGGTGTGCCCTTACTCGTTAAAGCTGGCGCCACAGCCT
>NW_007727959.1:71894-73774 GCF_000696425.1 Galeopterus variegatus
GCTGCTTTCTAGCTGTTGTACAGGGTGCAGTGTTTTTGCCAGTGGGAGAGACAGAAACACCCATTCTTGGCCCCAGTTCGGGGCTATCTCCAGTGGTCAGTCTCCACTGGAGCACTGGTCCAGCAGACACATGGCCAGACTCCTCACCACCACAGTAGGTACCGGTGTCAAACCAACCAAGCTGGTTTCTCTTCCACACAAACAATTCCTAAGCTGCTTCACAACACATTGTACATCAAGTATAGGCTGTCTCTCTTGAATGGTGGCTGCATTTTAGCTTCAGATGATCCATCTTCACTTGAACTTGCATTTGTTGGGGTGTATTGTCTTGTCTTATGTTCAGTGTTCAGTTGGTATGTACTGAAATCTTAAGAGACAACTTAATATCATAAGATTGAAGAAATGCCTGGTCCAGAATGCTTCTTACAAATGGAGCAATACTTGGGTCATGAGTGCGGTGACATTTATGTCAATGGCTTTACCCCCCAGAATAATCCCTTCAGGGATAAAAGAAAAATCAAAATTGATAATGGGAAGACATCTTTCATATCTTTAGCCAAATCTGAAGTAAGGGTGTCAATTCCTACATCTGCATGGAATGCTGAGGTCCTCTCTCATCAAACCTTCTCCATGAATGATGCCTAGGGAGAGAGAGGCACATACGATGTGAGGCCAGTCCCGACTTACGAGGAACATTTTCATAAAAAGCCAGCCTCGTGTGCATCTCCAGAATGTCCAGTCGACTTCTGATGCTCACAAACATTTACAGATTCTCATCAGAGTGCTACTCCATCCGCATGCACCCAAAACACCCTCCTAGACTTTGTTCTCATTCTGGGAAAAACACTTTATTACAAGAACTTTCTCCTTAATTTTTAAGTCTTTCTCTTCCTAGTGTAGAAGAACAAAGAAAAGATGAAAAAATGAACATATGTAAGTAGTAAAGGCTCATTACTACATTCCTGAATTCCCCCCGTGAGATGCTATAAGAAAAAAGGCTCTGAATTTGAGAAAGTGCGTGAAACTCTGCCTTCTGTTTCTCCTGCTTAGAGGTTTACGATGCACAATTGCCAAAGAAAGGCCCTGGGAAAAGCAGAAACTTTAACTGATTATTTCCCAAATTATTTTCTCTTGTACCTCGACTCTTTTTGCATATCACCTGTTGATACCATCAAACTCCTGTAGTGCACACTCTGGCTTGTATATCCTCCAATATCAAAGCTGGGCTCACCAAACCCCAGGGGTATTAGACAGGATGTTCTGTATGCAGGGACGAGATCTGGAGCTGTGTTAGTTTTTCTCAGCAAGTGGCCTAAAGAGCCTGGGATGCTCACCCTCCCTATCAGTGTTATTCTCTGAGTATGAAAAGTTATAAGATAAATGAAATGGTGATGATGATGGTGACGATGACAATGATAAAGGTCCGAGCAGCCTGGAAGAGCTACACTTGTTCTCAAAGCAGAGTCCCACACTAAAGTTCCTCTACCACAAAATAAAGGTACACCCAAGACACCTAACCATGGAGGCAAGAGTCTATACTTCAACCTCCAAATAAAATTAGAGGCTTCCTATGACCAAAGTCATAGCTTATTCTAAAACACAGTTCTTAAATTATACATTATTTTGAATACTCTGGTGAAATTTGGAGTTGAGAATTGGCTAATCCTATTATATTTCTTTGACATGTTTAATAAATTATTTCTCAAGCTGAAGAGGTAAAATAGTTTACTTTTGTCTTGTTCATTCATTTAGCGAATATTTAGGAGGAATCTAGGATGTGCCAGACACACTCCAGTCACTGAACAGCAACAGAAAGAACAGACAAAAGACACTCTGCCTTGATAGATTGTTCTAAGAAGTTAAAAAGATAGCACATTAAG
>NW_007727959.1:74568-82421 GCF_000696425.1 Galeopterus variegatus
GTCTTGTTCATTCATTTAGCGAATATTTAGGAGGAATCTAGGATGTGCCAGACACACTCCAATCACTGAACAGCAACAGAAAGAACAGACAAAAGACACTCTGCCTTGATAGATTGTTCCAAGAAGTTAAAAAGATAGCACATTAATGGTAAAAAGTTCCATGGAGGAATATAAAGCAGAAAGGAGGGCAGGGAATGTTGTGGGAATTGCAATCTTAAAGTGGGTGTTGAGAGAAGGCCTCACTTGAGAAGGTGATATTTGGGGCCGGCCCGGTGGTGCACTGCTACAGTGCACCGCTTGGGAAGCGCGGCAGCGCTCCCGCCGAGAGTTTGGATCCCACATACAGACCGGTTCCCGCTCACTGGCTGAGTGAGGTGCAGACGCAGCACCAAGGTTTGCGATCCCGTTGCAGGTCCCGGTCCGGTACGGGCGCGACACTGAGGGTTGCGATCCGTTGCCGGACATGAAAAAAGACAAAAAAAAAAAAAAAAGAAGGTGATATTTGAATACGGGTCCAAGGTTGATAACAGAGTGAACCCTATACACAAATGGAGATTAGCACTCTGGAAGGATGACACTGTAAACACAAAAGCCCAGAGGCACTGCAGGGAAGTCACGGTGGGTGGGTGGGCGTCGGCCACAGGAAGGGTTATAAGAAACAATGGGAGGACATCGGGTGGTGGCGCCCCTCCCAGTGAGCAGCCCGGGTGGCTCCTAACCCTCACCTCTGAGCACACTGGCGAGGGCTCCTCGGCCTCCAGTAACGGAGCAGCACGCGGGACGCCAGGCTCGGGCAGTGTAGGGCAGACTGGCTCCGAGGTGGGAAATTGAGCTGCAAGAAGTGGAGCCATGTAGCTGAACTGATTCTCTTCTCTGAAGACCGGGAGGAGAAGATCCTCTGCCTCTGCTCCAGGATATTTGTGGAGGATCAAAAATGGTGCAATTTGTGATTAAAAGGCTACTATGTCAAAGGCAGTGGCAACAGTGCAGGAGACCAAGCTACAGAAGAGGAGGAAGGTAGTCGCTCCCAAGGTACAGCACAATCATGTGACAGCAAAGGCACGGGCCCAGATGAGGGTGAACTTGATTCTGAGGCCCAGCTCATGAGAAGTATGGGGTTGCTGCTTCAGTTTAGTGGGATATCTGCACGTAAGAATTTTGAGGTGTCTATGGATACCAGAAATAAAGTTAGAATGAAAAAGAAGAGGGAAAACATCAAAAGAAGTACTTAGATGAAATTATGCGAGAATCTTGGGGAAATGAATATTGTGGAGGGTTAGAAATGTCGATTCTCATTTGATTTTAGAATAGGGTTTTTAGGTAAATGCGTGTATGGGGCAAAAGCCCTCGTGCAGGAGACCACAGCCTACAGCCAGGGGTGACAGCCCATCTAATCACCTCTAATCACTACTTAGGTATGGGATTGTATACTTTAATGATTTTAGAGCTAACAGGTGGTTGTCATACCAATCCTGTTAAGAGACTTTAAAAATTGCTGAAGGGAAAGATGTGAAAAAAATGTTTGCTATGGGCAAGTTGTCTGTTGGTGGAAACCATAGAAATAATTATATTTTATCATAAGAATGTAACTTTTGCTTAAGGAGAAGATGTACTTTAGATAATGAGCCAGTTTGATCAACTTAGCTTTTCACTAATTGTACCTTGGAATGTCACATTGTTAATTTTACTGATGTTACTAGTTTCCATTGTTAAGCTATACTTAGCCACAGATAACTTTTGTAACACTGCCCATGTCCTTGTGTCCCCTTGTAATGACTGAATCAACTGAATTTTCTTGTGAAACTTCCTTGTCTTTACAATAAAAAACAGAAGCTAACTGTGAATCAGGGCTGTACCCAGTTTTCTCCTTCTATCAGGGGAGTTGCTGGGGTAACAGACCCTTTGGGCTTCTCAACGCATTCATGGTGCTTTGAGTAACCTTTTTTCGTCTCCGTTACATAGGGAGAAGTGTCACAGAATACAAAGAAGATGACATTTTAGCTTCAGATGATCCATCTTCACTTGAACAGTATGAGAACACCAGAACGTGTAAACTTCAAGGCAAAAAAGATATTGAAACAGAAAATCTTCCTGTTGAAAATACATTCTCTTCAAAGCTAGAAATTACAGAAAAATGGGAGAAGTATTGGAATGAATATGGAGGAGGTCTGTTATGGCAAAGCTGGCAAGAAAAACATCCAGATGAAACACTGCCTTCTGAACCTTGGAACGTTCCTGATACAAAAGAAGAACAGGAAGAAGATTACAGTCAGCTTTATTGGTATTATCTGGAATAATTTCAGTATTGGGAAGCTCAGGGTTGGACTTTTGATGCCTCACAAAGCTGTGATACAGACACCTATGCATCTAAAACAGAAGTTAACGAGGAAGATGAAATTTGCATCAAAGTCAACCTAGTGTCTTTTCCATCTTCACCTATTAGAGTTGATAACAAAAGTTTTGGTTCAAGTGAAAAAGATCATAATGCAATATCTGATGGAATTAGTAATATAACTTTGAATTCAGAGGGAGTAGGACAGAGCCAGGCAGATTCCTCTGTAGGCTGTGATGGTCATCAGCAGCTAAGCGAAGTTAGCAGCAGGAGAGAGAGCCCTGCTTCTGGCCAAAGTGAACCCTGCAATGGAGGAACCAAAGAAAGCAACTTATCTGGGAATAGAAGCACAGTCCAACCAGCTCAGGATTCACAGGAGTCTTCAGGAGTTAACGCTGGCAAAGACAGATCACACACCAATGGTACTGACAGAGATGAGAGTAAAGAAGATCCTCCTGAGCATAAGACAGGCAAATTCAAGAAGGGCCAGGAACTAGACATCGATGAAGACCCAGATTCAGTCTTCGATAACAGTGGTTCCCTTCTAGGATTCAAGCATGGCTTGGGACAAAAATATGGTAGAATTCCAAATTTTAGTCGTTGGCACATCAGGTATCTAGAGAAGAACATGAACCATAAGTCAAAGTACCTGGACATGTGCAGACAAATAAAAATGAAAAACAAACACATCTTTACTGAAGACTCAGGAAAACCATTTTTCAAAAAGAGCAAAGCTCTGAATAAGGTAGAAAAATTCCTAAAATGGGTTAATGAGCCAGTGGATGAAGAAGCATCACAGGAATCATTTTCTCACAATGTGCAAGACACCTGCACAAGCCGTGATTCAGAGGAACAGGACATGTCTGTTAAAAAAAGGTGATGACCCACTGGAGACTAGTAATCCAGGACCTGAAAAGTGTCAGACCACATCTTCAGCTGGTGAGCTGTAAACAGAAAAAAATGGAGACAACTTGGTAGCAATAAGCAGGACTGTGTTACTCAAGATACACCAGACTCCCTTCAGGTAGAAACTGAAGCTGAAATACAAAAAGAAGATGAAGAAAAACAAGAACAAAATGGGAAATGGTCTGCCTCCTGAGATAGCTGCTGTTCCAGAACTGGCAAGATACTGGGCCCAGAGATACAGGCTTTTCTCCAGTTTCGATGATGGGATTAAATCGGACAGAGAGGGCTGGTTTTCACTTACACCTGAGAAGATCGCTGAACACATTGCTGGCCATGTCAGCCAGTGCTTCAAGTGTGACATTATAGTAGATGCATTCTGTGGCATCAGGGGGAACAGCATTCAGTTTGCCTTAACGGGAAAGAGAGTAATTGCCATGGATATCAATCCTGTTAAGATTGATCTCGCTTGTAATAATGCAGTAGTTTACAGGACAGCAGATAATATAGAGTTCGTCCGTGGAGATTTCCTGCTGCTGGCTTCTTGTCTGAAGGCTGCTGGCTTCTTGTCTGAAGGCTGATGCTGTATCCCGCAGCCCACCTTGGGGAGGGCCAGACTACGCCACTGCAGAGAACTCTGACATTAGGACAACAATGTCTCCTGATGGCTTTGAAATTTTCAGACTTTCCCAGAAGATCACTAATAATATCGTTTATTTTCTTCTGAGAAACGCTGATATTGACCAGGCAGCATCCTTAGCAGGGCCCAGAGGGCAAGTGGAAATAGAACCGAACTTTCATAACAATAATTGAAGATAATCACTGCTTATTTTGGTGACCTGATCTGAAGACCAGCCTCAGGAACCTAACTGAGGCAATACAAGGACCAAAAGATCATGTAGGGGTCAGAACGTTATTCAGATGAGACACTGGAATATCTTCCTGTATTCAATGATATTTTGTACCCATAATCTTATATCACCATGAAATGGAAACTCACAGAAGTTTAATGACTATTAATGAAGTGCTTTGAGATCTTTGGATAATATTAACTATGTATACTGTACATTAGAAGAGTAAGTGTGTGATATGGAAAGCGTAGGCTTACCCTTGTACTTAATTTCAATGTGTATGTAAGTGTATGTGTATTATTTTAATTTTGTATGTTTTGATTTAACATTTTTGTATGTATGTATACATGTGTACAAAAACAATTATTGTGTTTTCTTAACAGAGAGATACAAAGAAAACAACAAATGAGTTTTATTCTATCCACCCATTTAAACCCTACTGAAATAATGTTATATGTTGAAGGCTAAAAACATAAATAGTATAGAATGGTACAAAATGAAAAGTAAAAGACTCCTAGCCCCTACCCTACCTTTTATTCATCTATCTAAAGATAACCACAGCTAACAGCATTTCATAAATCCTTTGAAGGACAGAAAGGAATTGCAATATACCCTAAGACATTTTTTTTCTCATTGATTCACTGTTCAGTATTCTTTTTTTTTTTTTCACTTAATGCATCTTTTCAAAAAGTGTATACTTTGGGGGGGTCTCTCCTCAAGGTCGTGGAATAGATGATCCCCAGCATCATTCTTTCCCACAAATCAATCAATTTACAACTACAAAAAAGCAACAACAGCCAAGCTGGAGCCACTAGAGCTCAGGGGAAGAGGAGGAGAGACCTACAGAGTTCATGAAGGTGGGAGAAGCCACGATGAGAGAAAGAAAAAACTGCTCCAACCATTTCGTTCCACAGCCACTTTAAGGCTGGAGCTGCTGAGCACACAGAGCAGGAGTGGCAGAAGCTGCAGCTGTGCTCTTTGGATGGAGTTGCTTGGAGATGGCAGTGGAAAAGACAGTCTTGGTGGCCGCCAGGTCATGACCCATATGTTCCAACGGACCTACATAGGAGCAAGGAGCCACAACAACTGAAAAAAAGGAGCCACTCAGAGGCTGGTGAGTCATCACAAGGGACCGGTGCACAGCCTGTCCCATGTGGGTTGTTTGCAGCAGGGGCGATGGGGCAGACGGGGCCACAGGGGAAACACTGGGGAACAGCAAGGACAGCTGACCGGCACACCAATCAGCAAAGAACCACTCAGAGGAGACTGTTCAGGAATGCAGAATTGCATGGGGTGCAGTTTGATGAAAAGACTCTGGCCCAGATCATAGTTTCTACACAACCCAGGTGCACCAGGTGTCTAGAGAACCAGAAATACCTATAAAGTCAACCATTAAAACCTGAGCTGCACCAAAAGCCTTCCCTAGGGAATCAGCAGCAAAGCAGCAATTTAGCTAAACCACAGAGCTCAAGTACTGGTCCCCACAAGAAGTTCCCCCACTTTAAAAGTAAACAAAGGACAACAAATTAGTTCCGGCCCAGGCACCCCACCAGCACCTTGGGGACAGCCCAGGGACCTGAGGCATGGATCCAGGGACCGGACCCCCCCACACAACCAGACACACCACCAGCACCAAGGAGCATGCCCAAAACATCGCCTCCATGTGGATGCCCCACCACAATAACCACAGCTGCCACGAAAGCAGCTAGATGCCACAAACATCACGCAGATGGTCCACCAGGCACTGCAGTGCATTGACACAAGGAGAGTCACCAGCAGAGACCAAAGAAAAGAAGAGGATGTCTCTCTCCACAAAGCCCATTACAGAGTGACAGAAGAAGCATCTGCTCTACAATAATATTGGGGAACCTGAACACACCTCTCAGCATTGGACAGATCATCCAGGCAACAAATCAACAGAGTAACCATTACTCTTTCAGAGGGAGAGAAGAAATCTAGGATAATTAGAGTGGGGTAGGGGGAGGGAGAGGACGATGGGGAGAGATTGGACAAGGGGCATAAAGAATAAGTACGATTTGTAACCATACATATGCTAGTAATATTGATTTGATCAACATGTGTCAACGATGAACCCCCAAAATATGTATAATCAATTATGATTCAATAAAAATTTTTTTAAAAAAAGAAACAATGGAAGAAGGGGACAGGTCAGATAGGGCTTTGAGGGCCTTTTGAAAGGACTCTGGCCTTCCTTCTGAATGAGATAAAGTCGATGGAGTGTCTGGAACGCAGGAGAGAGTGACTCACCTTCCAACAGGAACAATCTGACTGCTGTGTGAAGATTACCGTGCAGCAAGAGAGGGAAGGGGACAGTAACCAGGCAGTAGCTCAGGAAGGACAGTGTGGTGGTGGCAGCAGCTGAGATGGTGAAAAGCTGTAGGACTCTAGATCTATTTTAGAATTTGAGCCAGATGAGATTGGCTGATGGACTAGACGAGGAATGTGAAAGGAGTCGAACAACTCCAAGTTTTTGGACTGAGCAACTTGAAAGATGGACATTTGCTGAGGTGAAGACGACTCTGGGAGGAGAAGGTTTGCAGAGGAAGGAGACAGGGGCTCAGATCTCCACACATCAAGTCTGAGATGCTATTATATACCCATGGAGAGATGTCAAGCAGGCAGCTGGATATACAGACCTGCAGTTCAGGAGAGAGGTCAAGGCTGAAAATATGCTTGGGAGTATCTGTAGATCTACCTAAAAACATGAGACTGGGTGATGTCCACACCAAGTGAATGATGTAGATTAAAAAAATAATAAGTCCAAGGACTGAGCCATGCAGAACTCCAACATTAAGAGGTCAAGGAGATAAGAAGGACCAGCCAAAGAGGAAGTGAGTCTAGTACCCTGGAAGCCAAGTGAAGAAAATAATTCAAGGATGAGAGAATGATAAACTGTGTCAAACAGACATGAGAGATCAAGTAAGGCACAGACTGAGAACTGACCACGCAGAGGCCACTGACAACAGTAGGTGACATGGCGTGGTCAGGTAGGAAGCCTGACTGGAAAAGGTTCAAGAGAGAAGAGAGTAGACACGAGAAACATACAGATAACCAATTGTTAAAGTGTGGTCCAGGCGCCCTTGGGGGTGCCCGAGACCTTTCCTCGTGTACACAGGATCAAAATTGTTTCACTCTATTCTGTCATGAGTGTATAGTGCAGTTTCCCAGGGCTCCACGACATGTGATGACATCTTGCACTGATAGCTAATGAAATGTGTGCTTGTGTATTCTTATGTTCTAAATTTTTCTGTTTTAATTTCTAATATGGGAAACATCAATGAATATAACCCAAATAAACCAAAATTCTTTGGAGGCATCAATTGTTTCTAAGAGTGTAAAGGGATCCTTAGCTCAGGAAGTTTGAGAACTTCTGATTAAATAGATAAATGATAGATAGATACATGACAGATAGATAGATCATAGACAGACAGAGAGACGACAGACAGACATTCATGCCTGCGTATACTAAAAGAGTGAATGAATGTCATGCTCCTCCCTGTATTGTTCCCCACGCTGCATCTTCTCCCAGTGCCACCGTCTGACGTTCTAAATCACTCTCACGCATTTCTTAAACTACTAATCAGCCATGAGCTTGAGAAGACACAGTGGCCCCAGGAGCTGGCATACGGTAGATCGAGCTTTAGCCCCAGAAGACATGTTAGAGGACACACAGGGCCCCAGTCAAAAGCAGCCTCTGTTCAGTGCAACCTGTGACTCTCTGAAAGGCATTATCCTGAAACAATCTT
>NW_007727959.1:83527-86625 GCF_000696425.1 Galeopterus variegatus
GTGTTTCGATCCATTTTAGTTATTGTCCTCTCATTGTGACATCTTGGGCTCCTGGGAGCACCTTCAAGTTGGCATCTGTGTCCCTTTGAAGGGACCGCAGGTGGTCTTTGATAGCTTCCTTCCTTTAGGGATGAGGAGCCATCCCACGTGCATCCTGTACATTTCCTGCCTGCACGTGGAATCGGCTCTCTCGACAAGGTGCCCTGGCCACAACGGGGCACTGGTGCATGGCTGTCACCGCTGCTAGGCCTCTTCAATAAACCGCTGGACATCATTCTAGATGTGGCCACATTCGTGAGGTGTCTGCAGGCAGTCAGCACCTCCCTTTCCTGGCAATGCCATCCTTGAAAGGATGTCCCCTGGAGGCAGTTACCCTGCCAGAAATGACAGCCCCCGGCAGGGATATGCCGCTCCTTCTCTTGTGGGTAATTCCTGGCATTTAATCATGAATCATGTCATATGGTAGAAAATGAAAAGGGCCTCCTAGCGAGATGGAAGGCCGGCTTTTGATGAGAGAACTGGGAAATCAACATTCAGAGGCAGCAGGCTTCCTGGAAAGGTCCCCTCTACGCTCTCCTGGGCACACGGCCTGATTCCGTCACTGCCTCAGCAGAGACCTGAGCAGATGGAGCCGCATGCTCACGACTTCCACCGAAATAAAACAGCCATTATGTAAACAGCTGGGCTTGAATCCAGTGTGCAAGGCCATATGTGTGTTTTGGCCAAATAGCCACCAGGTCCACATTTTCCCCACGTGCTTTGGGTTTTAGACTGAAATATTCTGTCCCTTCCAAGTAAGAATTACAAAGCACTCATCTCTGAATTCTCCATGACATCCAAGAAAGATGGCAATTTCCAACTTCAGGAAGCGGCAAGCTCTGTTTTCAAACACTCAGACTTCGAAGTCAATAATTCACCACTGTAACAACAATAACTCAGGCTGTTATTCGTTACTTACCCACTCGGTGAGGGGCAGGACCTCACGTCCCCTCACAACAGTGCCACGAGGTAGATACCACTATTACTCCCATTTTATGACAAGGATTCTGAGACTTTTGTGAGGCTGTGTGTCACATACCTATTGAGACCTCACCCAGGTCTGTCTGATTCCAAGGCTCATATACTAAACCATGACTTTCTGAGAAAAAAGTGGACAAATCTTTTCCCAGTTGGCATGACAGAGGGTAGGGGTTATAACTTGGTCACTAGCTTTCAGCTAGGGGACAGGGGGGTGCATAATCCCTATTAACCATGGCAGGGCAATTGGGGGCTCTTGCAAAGTGAGAGGGTGCAGCCTGGCAGTGACGGTGAACAAGCACTGAGGTCACCTGTGGTTCCAGGTCCTGATGACACACACCTGGTTTTGAAAAGTGTGTTCCTTTTGCACATACAGATCTTTGAGAAAACAGTGTGACTCAAGCTCTTTATACTAGATTCTGCTATTATGTTACACATCACAGAGCCAAATTTAGCCAGAGCTTTTAATACATGGGTCTATTAAATGGCCTCATGGTCTACTGTGCCGGTGGAATTTTCCTGTCTACTCTAATGGGCTATTTAAATGCAGCAAGGGCTATTTTTGCATCTTTCATCATCTACGTGTGGTATGTGCTAGAATTTCTAAATCTCAATAATGCTTCAGCATTACTGATTACTGCTCCTGATGCGAACATTAAGTATAAATGTATGCATAGCTATGGCTGCACAGAGGATTTCACTTACATAATCCTTAAACCGGAGGACAGTGAGGTTGCAGCTACCCCAAGAGATTTATTTTCTAAGTTACACCCTCACCTCTTTGCACTGAGACAACATTCTCACATGTTTTTTTGAATCTAGTATTCATCATCTTTACCCCTTTAAATAATCTCATCCTACTAATAATGACACAATACATTAAATGATACCTAAAAGGCAGCTGCATGAAGTCCAGACACAGAACTAAAATATGCTTGTTACTTCCAAATATTTCAACAGAAAGGCAACCTTCCCAGCATTGTTTAAATATGGAAATTTTTTATTGTGGAAATTTTCCAACATACACATAAATAGCGAGAACAGTATACTGAGCCCCCAACCCATCCCCCAGCTTCAACAATTACAACATTTGGCCATTATGTGTCCTATGTCCATGCCGCTCTCATCAGAATTTTTAAAAAGGGCATTCTCTGAGCGAAACAAACCTTACATTAGAATTCCAGGGGTGTCTGAAATTTCGTATTTAGTAACAGCAGGATGTAAAGTGGCAACAATTCCTTCTGACTCCTCTGTCTTGTGGTGCTGATCACAGAGGATCTCAAATCAAGATCATCTGCTCAATTGCGAAACTAGATAGTAACTCATGCTTGCCACAAACCAAGTATGACAATCCTAATTGCTAGTGAGTCAGCTCTAAGCAACACAGATTGATCACTTCTCTATATACACCACATTCATGAGAAAATACACAGTGTGAGGCAGAAGGAGTGGTCTGGAGCCCACGCGGTGTACAAGATGAGAGCAGGCGGCTGCAACCAGGAATATAAAGGCACCCACTGTCTGCATTCTGCCACACCAAGGCGCTGAGGTCACAGGTCCAAAGCATGCGTCTTATCATCACTGTCCCTGTCACTACTATTTATTGATGACCTGTGCTCTCCTGCACCCTGTGCTAAGCACTTTACACATCTTCTCCTTAATCTCCAACAAGACAGATCTTTTTATCCTCAATTTGCAGATGGAGAAAGGCGGCCTAGAAAGACTGCACGGCTTGTTCTGTCTGCAGAGTCTAGATGAGAAACCAGGTCCTCCTAACTTCAAAGTCCACATTATTTTCCCTATAACACACTTGACCCAAATACAGTATTAGGAACTGTATAAATACACACAAAAAATTCTGAATCTCCTGGGGGTTTTTTTATATTTATAATTTATTTTGTTTATTGAATCAAAATTGATTATACATATTTTGGGGGTTGAACATTGAGATATGTTGATCAAATCAATATTACTAGCATATGCATTGTTACAAATCGTAATTATTCTTTATGCCCCTTGTCCAGTCTCTCCCCTTCCCCCATTCCCTCCCCGTCCCCCCTCTAATTACCCTAGATTTCTTC
>NW_007727959.1:87351-90619 GCF_000696425.1 Galeopterus variegatus
CCTAGATGATCTGTCCAATGCTGAGAGATGTGATCAGGTCCCCCAATATTATCATAGAGCTGATGCTGCTGTCACTCTGAAATGGGCTTGGTGGAAAGAGACATCCTCTTCTTTTCTTTGACTCTGCTGGTGACTCTCCTTGTGTGAATGCACTCCAGTGGTTGGTGAACCATTTGCGTGATGCTTGTGGTGTCTAGTTGCTTTCGCGGCAGCCACGGTTATTGTGGAGGTTGCAGTGGGCCACCTACATGGAGGTGCTGTTTTTGGCATGCTCCTTGGCACTGGCGGTATGCCTGGTTGTGGGGTGTGTCTAGTCCCCTTCTCCATGTCTCTGGTCCCTGGTCAGGCCCCAAGTCACTGGTGCCATGTGCCAGGTTGTGGGAGGTGTGTCTGGCCCCCTTCTCCATGTCTCGGGTCACCAGGTGAGACCCAAGGAGCTGGCTTGGTGTGCCTGACTGGGGGAGGAGGGTCTAGTCCGTTTCTCCATGCCCTGAGTCCCTGGGCAGGCCCCGAGGTGCTGGCATGGTGTGCCTGGTTGTGGGAGGAGGGTCTGGTCCCTGGCTCCATACCTCGGGTCACTGGGCAAGACCCAAGGTGCTGGCTAGGTGTGCCTGGTTGTGGGAGAGAGGTCCAGTCCCCTTCTCCATACCTCGGGTCCCCAGGCAAGCTCTGAGGTGCTGGCATGGTGTGCCTGGTTGTAGGAGAGAGGTCTGGTCCCCTTCTCCATGCCGTGGATCCCTGGGCAGGCCCCGAGGTGCTGGCATGGCGGAATCTCCTGGGTTCTAATGAATGAATAGAATGACTAGGACCTGTGTAATATCTGGTTAAAACCTGAGACTTACCAACTTTATAACTTTCTTGATTCCTTAAGAGGATAGAGATAAGGAGATGAAGCCATGGGAGTCTGCACAGCAGGCGGGCTCCACGCCCTTCGCTTCACTTCAGACCACCTTCAATATTAGGAATCAGCTCTGGGTGCCAATGCCTCCAAGGGCAGGTGGGACAGGAAGTGTGGCAGCTGTAACTGTTCAGTGCCATCAAAGACCGCTCTTGACCTTTACCTGGAAGTGCTTCAGAGGAGATGCTTCCAGAGGAAATTGTCAGCTTAAAATCCCTGAGTTATCAGTGGTGTTTAAGTCCAGGTAATAAAAGACCCTCTGATACTTAGATAACTTTTGAACTGAAATCAACTGAAAGCGGATTTGGAGAGATTCTGACAGTTAACTAATGCAAGCTTACAAAAGAGAAAGCATTATGTTATATAACCTGGACTGGAAAACACAAATCAAAGTCCTCTGAAATTAACTCTTTGAAGAAAATATTTAATTAGCAAATTTCTTAAATAATAAAAGAAGTCTCCAGGAATGACCCCGGTTTGATATGCTAAAACATCATACCATATATCAGCACCTTTGGCCCATTCCAAAAGAAAATCTTCATCATTATTGTGACTGCCAACTGTGTTCATTCTCTAAGCCCTACATTACCATATTTACTCTAATATTAAGCCCCTCTACAGTCTCGGGTAATCAGCTTGGCTTCTCAGCTTCAAAATTCTGAACTTCAAAACAGCTTAGTAATTATTATGACTTACCTTTTTCAATAATATCTTCCATCTTATCCCAAGTAGTCTTTTTCTCCCAAATCTAGTTTTGTGCCATCCTCTCGATCACCTATACACAGCGGGATTCTTATTATCTTGAATATTTTCCACTGAATTTGGATATCCTAAATATAAAAAAGCTAAGGAACCCCAGGCATATGTAAAACCGTTTTTCTGCTTTTCCTCTCTTGGTGAACCAGTCTGGGTTAGCAAAGACCACTACGATCTTCTCACTGTCTAATACACACGACAGACACGTTAATGGCTCCACATCAAAATGAACCTGTCAAGATGTAAGACTCTTTTTCTTATTAACCAATACGCTGTACCCACATCCCTGAATCTGCTCTATCCCTAACCAACTCTCCAATTATGGGGAGATATATTGGGTTAATTGTTGGTAGGTATTTAACAGGGGGGGAAACCCCAGATAGGGGGGGGAAAAAAACAACAACAAAAACTGATACCAAGAAACATATTAGAACTGGCTTCAATTGTAAAGTTTACTATTTCTTTACCTCCAAACCAGCATTATAAAGAACTCTTGTAATACTAACTTTAATGTATATTTTACTGAAATTGTGGCCATAATTGTTAAAGTTTAATTGAAGGTATCATGAACACCCGGAGTTCAAACACCCTCCTCGAACATCCCCTCCATCCTCCCAAATCACCCACTGCCTAATATATATTCAATCAATTATGACTAATAAGAAATAATGATTTAATAAGAAATTATAATAATAATAAGAAAGCCTACAAAAAATAGGTGTGTCCTTTCTTTAGACTAGAAAGCACCATAGTTTCTATTATTAATCAAATTCCAGGTTCAATTAATAAATTTACTGAAAGCCCGACTATCAAACATTCAGGTTGACATCAGATAATCCGAGACAAAGACCACGTACAATGCAGGTGTGAGCGGACACCGTGTACGGAGTGTGCGACGTCCCTCTCTGGAACAGATCAGCACCGTGCACGCACAGCTCCTGCCGAGGTGTGGTGGAGCTGCCGGCTGCCTCTAACCAACACTAGCACTCACCCATCCTCTGCGTCCCGTCCAAGTCCTCCATCTCCCTGCCTGCTCTGGCCGTCATCCTCATCTCAGGGTTGACAAGACTGTAAAGCTCCCACACAAGGTAATGATGACTGTTTTTACACTACTTGGAAATTTTTTAAATAGCAGAATGTTTAATGGCTTGGTTTCTAGACTATGTTAACCTACCCTGGTACAAAAACAGCTGCCTCCGAACCAGAATGGTCATGTCAAATGCCAGTATTTGTGTACAATATGTGATGACTAAATAAGGATAATTAGCATATTCATCATCACAAAACATAATCATTCTTTGTGTCCATTAACCAATTTGTCCCTAATCTCCCTACCTCCAGTGACCACAGTTCTGTTCTCTCCTTCTGAAAGTTCAGTGTTTTATCGTGTTCTTTCTTCCTTCCTTCCTTTCTTTCTTTGCTCTTTAGTTCCCACTTATGAGCGAGGACATGCGGTATTTCTCTTTCTGTGCCTGGCTTATTTCACTTGACATAATTTTCTCTAAGTTCATCCATGTTGCTGCAAATGGCAGAATTCATGCCTTTTTATGGCTGAGCAGTATTCCATGGTGTAGATATACCACATTTTCCTTAACCAGTCATCCATTGATGGAC
>NW_007727959.1:91595-121945 GCF_000696425.1 Galeopterus variegatus
ATCCAGTGCGCCACCGGGCTGGCCATGACTTACCTTTTTCAATAATATCTTCCATCTTATCCCAAGTAGTCTTTTTCTCCCAAATCTAGTTTTGTGCCATCCTCTCGATCACCTATACACAGCGGGATTCTTATTATCTTGAATATTTTCCACTGAATTTGGATATCCTAAATATAAAAAAGCTAAGGAACCCCAGGCATATGTAAAATCGTTTTTCTGCTTTTCCTCTCTTGGTGAACCAGTCTGGGTTAGCAAAGACCACTACGATCTTCTCACTGTCTAATACACACGACAGACACGTTAATGGCTCCACATCAAAATGAACCTGTCAAGATGTAAGACTCTTTTTCTTATTAACCAATACGCTGTACCCACATCCCTGAATCTGCTCTATCCCTAACCAACTCTCCAATTTTGGGGAGATATATTGGGTTAATTGTTGGTAGGTATTTAACAGGGGGGGAAACCCCAGATAGGGGGGGGAAAAAAACAACAACAAAAACTGATACCAAGAAACATATTAGAACTGGCTTCAATTGTAAAGTTTACTATTTCTTTACCTCCAAACCAGCATTATAAAGAACTCTTGTAATACTAACTTTAATGTATATTTTACTGAAATTGTGGCCATAATTGTTAAAGTTTAATTGAAGGTATCATGAACACCCGGAGTTCAAACACCCTCCTCCAGCATCCCCTCCATCCTCCCAAATCACCCACTGCCTAATATATATTCAATCAATTATGACTAATAAGAAATAATGATTTAATAAGAAATTATAATAATAATAAGAAAGCCTACAAAAAATAGGTGTGTCCTTTCTTTAGACTAGAAAGCACCATAGTTTCTATTATTAATCAAATTCCAGGTTCAATTAATAAATTTACTGAAAGCCCGACTATCAAACATTCAGGTTGACATCAGATAATCCGAGACAAAGACCACGTACAATGCAGGTGTGAGCGGACACCGTGTACGGAGTGTGCGACGTCCCTTGTGCACGCACAGCTCCTGCCGAGGTGTGGTGGAGCTGCCGGCTGCCTCTAGCCAACACTAGCACTCACCCATCCTCTGCGTCCCGTCCAAGTCCTCATTCCATCTCCCTGCCCGCTCTGGCCGTCATCCTCATCTCAGGGTTGACAAGACTGTAAAGCTCCCACACAAGGTAATGATGACTGTTTTTACTCTACTTAGAAATTTTTTAAATAGCAGAATGTTTAATGGCTTGGTTTCTAGACTATGTCAACCTACCCTGGTACAAAAACAGCTGCCTCTGAACCAGAATGGTCATGTCAAATGCCATATATTCTTGCCGTTATTGGCAACAAACTAAATTATTAGTCCCTCATACCCCTCTCTCTCCCCGTTTCCCACCTCTAGTAACCACAGTTCTGTTCTCTCCTTCTGAAAGTTCAATATATTATGTTTCTTTCTTCTTTCCTTCCTTCCTTTCTTCCTTTGCTTTTTAGTTCCCAGCAATAATGCAGTTCACAGCAATCTTGCAGAATACTGTCTCTGCCCAACCTGAAGATTGAAGTTTTATTAAACAAAATTACCCCTCTAGGAATACAGACCTTGGATCTGGTTGTTTACACAGTATTCCATAACATGCTGCCCTCAGTTGTTCGTTGAATAAGAATGAGATAGTTCAGTTTCTGGTAGACTCACAACCTTATACAACCTCAATCAATGCTGGTTTTTTGTGCCCGGGAAGGTACCTGGGAACACACAACTGCAAATACTGGACCTTGTCATAGGCGAGGTTTTAGAGATCACTGAAAACAATTCAGTGGGTGGAAATAACAAACAATCACAGTCAGGATGAATAAACATAATAAACTGTCCTAATGGGTTCTTATAGCTTGGAATAAAATTTCCAGGGACAGCCTCACGCAGGGCTTCAAAGAGTGCTTCATCTCAAACAGCATGGACAGTGCCGAAGTGCCCAGGAAACTTTGTTGGACAACTCAAAGGGCAGCTAACTGAGAACAGAGACAGCAAGGCCAAAGACACGCATGAAAGGCTAAAAAACTGTTTTATGAAATGTAAGAAGAGAAAAGCTATATCTGTAAGGTAAGATATTATTTTACATGAGAGCTTTTAAAAAATATATTATGAAATTAATACATTACTATTTTAAGTTGGCATTCATCTATTTCACCCACAGCCTTTAAAGTTCTTATGTACACAGGGTGAGGGGGAGAGGGGGCTTGAGAGCAAATCTTCTCACTGATTGCCTCAAGAACGTGGAAAGTATCAGCATCATCATTTTTTTTAATTAACCTTTTTTTGTGTATGTGTGAGGTACAGAGTTGACTTTCAGTATTTGTGTACAATATGTGATGACCGAATAAGGATAATTAGCATATTCATCATCACAAAACATAATCATTCTTTGTGTCCGTTAACCAATTTGTCCCTAATCTCCCTACCTCCAGTGACCACAGTTCTGCTCTCTCCTTCTGAAAGTTCAGTGTTTTATTGCGTTCCTTTTTCCTTCCTTCCTTTCTTTGCTCTTTAGTTCCCACTTACGAGCGAGGACATGCGGTATTTCTCTTTCTGGCTTATTTCACTTGACATAATTTTCTCTAAGTTCATCCATGTTGCTGCAAATGGCAGAACTCATTCCTTTTTATGGTTGAGCAGTATTCCATGGTGTAGATATACCACATTTTCCTTAACCAGTCATCCATTGATGGACATGTAGGTTGATTCCATGTCTTGGCTACTGTGAAGAGAGCTGCGATGAACACGGGAGTGCAGGTATCCCTCCTACATGATTTCGATTCCTTTGGGTGTATACACCCAGCACTGGGATTGGTGGATCATATGGAAGATCTATCTGTAGTTGTTTGAGGAACACCCCCCTACTGTTTTCCATATGGCTGAACTAATTTACAGTCCCACACTTCTNGTACATTCTGGATATTAACCCCTTGTTGGATGTATAGTTTGCAAATATTTTTTCCCATTCTGTAGGTTGTCTTTTTGCTCTGTCAATTATTTCCCTGGCTGTGCAGAAGCTTTTTAGTTTGATATAATCCCATTTGTTTATTTTTTCATTTGCTGCCTGTGCTTTGGGGCTCTTTATTCATAAAGTCTTTGCCCAGTCTCAGGTCTTATATTTAATCTTTAATCCATTTTGAGTTGATTTTGGTATTTCGGAGAGGCTAAACATACCACACAGCTACTTACTGCCCAAGAGAGAATCAGTATCCAGGTTGATATGTGTCCAAAGCCCACAGTAGTCTTTCTACTACACCACATGCCTCTTCCGAAATGAAGTGCTATTATTTAGCCTGGGGCTGAGTCAGGGCTTACTTAGCCACCCCAAGCTCTCCAGTACCTTAAAACTAAGGCAATTTCCAAGTAAAAATTATCCAAACCCACCCTTCTCAACCAACACAGAATAATTTACACATCTCAGAAGCCCAACGCCTCCTTTCTTTAAACCCTGCTCTCATAAGTCTGAACCAGTCCCCAAAGTGGGGAGATTCTGCAAAGTCCCAAAACCTCATTATCCCCCACCACCAACAACAATAAACTCATAACCAAACCGCTGTACACAGCATGCACCTTTACCACCTCGGTTCTTCTGCTCACTGCCCTGACACATATCCCTCAAGACCAACCATCCCTTGAGGTCCTTCTAAAGCCAGTCCCTCCATTCAACTCTCTGAAGTCTCTCACCAAAATGATCTTTTTGTCCTTACGACAACCATGGCGCCTTCTCAATCATGTTTGAGTGGAAACAGAAATGACCTTGGGAACTAAGAAGCCAGTCCCTCCATTCAACTCTCTGAAGTCTCTCACCAAAATGATCTTTTTGTCCTTATGACAACCATGGCGCCTTCTCAATCATGTTTGAGTGGAAACAGAAATGACCTTGGGAACTAAGGACCTCAATTAAAATTCAGTCTTTCCTACTGGGTGACCCCTCCTGTGTGACCTTGAGCCAGTTACTTAACTTCTCTGCATTTCAATTCACTAAGCTGTAAAGTGGAAATAGCAATACTTGCCTCAGGGCTGATTAAATAAGAGCATGTGCATATCTGGAATAGGCTGGCACAGTGTAAGTCCCCAGCTGCTGTTAAAGCTGCATGTCTTTTCTTGTACTGACACACCTTTTCCTGTAGTTTCTCACAAACTTGAGTTTTCTCTCCAACTAAATTGCAAGTTATTCAAGAGCAGACATTGTTTTGGTTCTTCTCTTTATATCTTACAAAGCACTTGGCACTCAGTAGGGGCATAATAAATATGTCGGCAAAGAAACCATAAAGCATCTTAACAATAGGTCAAATATTTAATTATTTTTCTGTGAAAGGATCTATTTCACTCTACTGAATCAGAAACTATTCTTTAAGTGTTCAGTGTAGAAAGATTTCCACTAATTTGCTTTGATATTCTTCAAAAAAGAAACAAACAGAGAGAAAGGGAGGAAGGAAGGGAGGGAAGGAGGGAAAGGCAAACAAAAGTTCAAGGAGCTCCCAGTGTACCCCATCGAGTGTGTTCTAAGAGCAAGCACCGCTGAATTAGCCACAGTTACATCCACAGCACCAAAGGATAACAAGCAGTGTTCCTAGGTGGCTCTTACATTTCATCAAATAAAAATATTAAAGGACCTGTAATTTTCCTTCAATTGCTCTCCACTCTATCACAGGAGCTAGCTGTGTCTATGAAAATAGCAAGTGTTAATTTGCTGCATTACTTTTTAGCTGCGCTTCGGAAGGAAGAATCCACATCAGGACCTGCTTGGTGACATGCTTTGATTAACTTTCATTCCTTCATCAGCAAACATTCATGAGACACCCACTGAAGTGCCACATACTGTTCTTGGCACTGGGGATACACTAACGAGCACACAGTCAAAAATCCCCGCCCAGAGCCTGCACTCAACTGGGAAGAGAAGGAATAATAAGACAAAAAGTAAAGTATGTAGCATGTTAGATGGTGGTAATGCTCAAGACACAGCATGGAAGCCAGACAGCAGGAGAGAAGTGGGAAGAAATGGAGTCGGGGGCAGGAGGGGCCGGGGCGTAGGAATGAGGTTGAAGGGAAAGAGAAGGCAGAGGATGAGGGTTTGCGGGACACGGTGAGAACAATGGCTTTACCCAGTGATGTGGACAGCCACTGCAGGGTTTTGAGAAGAGGCCTGACACGCTCTGGCCTTAGCATGTTAGGGATCACGTGGAGAGAGGGTGCAGGGGACCAAGGGCAGAAGCAGAAGCCCAGTGGGAGGCTGGTTCCATCACCAGGTGAGAGGTGCTGGTGGCCTGGACAAAGTGGGGAGCAGCGGTCGAGTCTCAGGTAGGTTCCAAAAGTAGAGCTGCGTGATTTACTGGTGGACTGGGCATGGGGCATGAGTGAAGGGAGCCTAGGGGGACAAGGTTTCTGCCCAGTCTGTACCCAAGACACACGTGTGATCCCATGAGTCCCAAGTTCCAAGTTCTCCTCTGATGTCCCCAAAACACTTACCCAAAACACACCCTCTCCTCTTAACCCCGTACATGAGCTGCCTGGGGGACAGCAGCCTGCACTCACTGCATGCCCGCCTCCCATCAGACACCGTGCTGCTGCTCTGAATGCACGTGATCTGCACAAAAACGTGCGAGGTAGCGAGTATTATCCTTCTCTGTGCTCAAGAGGCCTGAGACTCAGCAGAGGTAGGTCATCTGCCAAGAGAGAAAGCCAGGCCAGTGTCACCACATCTTCACATTTCTTCAGAGAAATCAAAAATCCAAATTATTACGTAGATTCTCCTGATATTTAAATCCGTAGTTTTAAAACAACTAACACATGACAGGTGCTGGTGGTCTGGACAGACAAGGTGGACAGCAGCACCTGCACCACTCTAGCAGTGTATTTTACATACTAAATGTACAAGACAAAGAACACGAATGGCCTTTGCCCTCCAGGGGAGACACTTGTCAGAAGAACTGGGGCAGGAAGCCCGCTGTGACAAGGTGGGACACAGATTGCAGCTCTCCAGGTGTGCCCTTGACAAACCAACCCCGCTTTCTGGTGGAAGCACACAACTCCCCAGGGCTCCTCTCCTCTGTGCCTTCCTGTCCTCCACGCCTTCCCTGTCCTCCAGGTGTCACCCGGGCTCCTGCCATCCCCTCAGCAGCTGGCAGGGTAGCATTGCAGAATGTGGGCTGGCGCTGGTTTGCGGGTGCAGGCACTAGGGAAGACAAGGCCACCCTGAAAGTAGGCTGCAGAAACAGGTAGCAGCACCTAGGCAGCTGAACTCTACAGACAACAGGACAGTCCCTGACACGCGGGCTGGCGCTGGTTTGCAGGTGCAGGCACTAGGGAAGACAAGGCCACCCTGAAAGTAGGCTGTAGAAACAGGTAGCAGCACCTAGGCAGCTGAACTCTACAGACAACAGGACAGTCCCTGACACGGCTCTCTTGTAGGTAAAGGTGTGTGAAAATGTCATATACTGAGTGGAGACTGTGGACAAGAGCAGGAATCCTCCCAAAGGAATTTGGGTCAAGTATAAATCAGGATATCCAGAAAAGTCCAACCTTAGCTTGGACGTGAGTAAGTGCAAGGGAGAAGCTACTGGTGTGCGAGATTTGAACACCACTGGGAAGAGAAGGGAATCCCCCCAGGGGAGGGAAAGGGTGGGGGCCTCCGGAGCCATCAGTGACACCCCAGCCTCCTGCCTCCGGTCCAGCTCCAGGTGACAGTGCACAGGCCTGGCCCTCAGACAGGAGTCAGGAGCCCAGGGGTTCCAGACCTATCAGAAAAAGAGGCCCCAGGCAAGAAGGGTGGGCAGCAGGGGGTTGAAGTTCTCTAAGGGAAGAGCCCACTGTTCACACCCAAATCTTACACTGGGGCCCTATGTTTCAACAGGCACAGAGTTGTGCTTTCACGCTGCAGCCTTGGAATTGCACGTGCGCGGGATGCAGCCCAGCATGAGCAAACCAATCTGACTATCTGACGGTGGTGGCGGGGAGGACGGGATTCCAGTCCTCTTCCCTCTACACTCACTTTCTCAAATCAGAAACCTACAACTGTCCTTGACCGTCCGTCCCGCCCACTCCACACACCAATCCCTGTCAATTCTACCTCCCTCCAGCCTGCTGGGATTTCTTAAACAGATTTAAATATGCACTTCCCATGCGGAGGTGATTATCTTTTTAATTTTTTCTCACAATTAAAATAGATTTTTATCACCTTGTCACAAGCAGAGGTTAGAAATTTCTCCTACCAAATACTAAGAATACTCATAGAAAGCAACATCAATGTCTGATAATCTGAACTAGTCTAAAAACACCACCCATAAGGAAACAAGGTGCTGGGGGGCCGAGGGCATTGGCCATACCCCCCTGACACCCACAACCAGCCCAGCGACAACACAGCCACCACAGGAAATGCCCTGGGCTCCTGAGCTGGGGCAGTGGTGGGGGCCAGGGCTTCAGCCACACCCCTCTGACATCTGCACCCAGCTCAGCAATGGCCAAGCCACCACTGGAAGCCCCCTGGTCTCCCACGCAGGAATGAGTGGGGTGCCACAGGCCTCAACCCCACCCCTCCTTCCTCCTTCTCCCACCCAATTTCCTTCCCCTTTCCCTCTCCCCCTCCCCCCAGCCACTCCACAACATCACAGAATGTAAAAGAAAAGTAATATTAATAAATAAACTTTTAAAAAAAGAACATAAGGAAACCACATGCCACAAGTTATCTTATAACTTGAGAATACCTTTATCTTTTAATCTCGTTTATAGTCAATTTTATTCTTGTTTTGCATTTACGAAGTGAAATCTGCCAATCTTTTCAGGTATATGTCTGCCTGGCTCTATAATTTCTGCACTCGGGCCCCATTTGTAAGCACCTTTATTCTCTGAGGACACGTCATTTTATCTTCTGCACCTTAATCTAAATTCTAACTGTGAATTTATTTCTGTATATAGTGTATAGAATAAAGCTGATGTCATTTTTTCCCAAATGATGAGTTGTTGGCCCAAGTAGATTTGCTGGATGATTCTTACATATCTTTGACTTTATATTTCAACTTTCTATAATTGTCACTGATCTATTTATATTTATAATACCTTAATGGCTGAAAAGATAAGGCCCACTTCCTTTCACTAAAACTTTGACAGTTTAAATTATTATCTGTATTTGCAATGTTTTAAAATCTGATAAGACAAGTTTTACTTCCTCTCACCAAAACTTCTCAATTTATAGCTTTTGTATTTTATAGGTTTTATCAGCCTCTTTCTTATAGCTCATTTTCTTGATGCGCATTCCACATTATCTGTATTTGCAATGTTTTAAAATCTGATAAGACAAGTTTTACTTCCTCTCACCAAAACTTCTCAATTTATAGCGTTTGTATTTTATAGGTTTTATCAGCCTCTTTCTTATAGCTCATTTTCTTGATGCGCATTCCAGCTTTTGTTCTCAGTTCCTCATCCTGGAGTTATGTTTATCTTGTTAGCCTTTTCAAAGAACTCTTACTTTAACTTATCAATTTCATTGTATTACCTTATTGCCCTATTCCTTAATTTCTGCTTTTAATCTTATTATTCCTTTCTCCTCCTGTCCTTGATTACACTTTCCTAGTTTCTGGAGTAGCAGCTCATTTTAATTTTATTCTTTCCTGTGTAATATAAAAGCATTTAAAGTGACTGCTTTTTCTCTGAGTAGAGCTTTGCATGTGCCCATGACTTTTAGTGTGTAATGTGCTCATAGCCATTAATTCCCCCAGTGTCTAACAGAACACTTTGTCATCTCTCTAGTAGTTGAATTGTCATAAACCTTTTGTATTTTCTAATTCTCTGACTTGTGAAGAGAATGTGGTCTGTGTGATTTCTGCTCTTAGCAATGTAGTGGGATGATCTTTATAGCTTTATATTTAGTATTATCCATGTAAATATTCTTAAAGCCCTGGGAAAGGATATATATTCTTAGTTTATAGGACACAGCGAATCACCCATATCCTCCAATTTATATATGAATATATGTCATATATTCTTGGTTTATAGGACACAATAAACAACTCATGTCCTCCCATTTACATATGAAAATATATCTACATATTATATCTATATAAACTGATAATATTTTATCATTAACATTAAATATATGTGAAATATTTTAAATATTTCTGTAAACTTTAAAAATTTTATTTTAATAGTAACATAATAATCAATGGATTTAACATAAATAAATTAACAAAGCTCCTATTTTCCAACATTACTTATTCCAACATTTCACTATTATAAATTTCCCCACACAAAGCACTGTGATATCTTTGTATCTTTTTATTTTCTTATAACACATTCCTAAGAGTGGAATTACTGAATCAAAAGTTACAAACATTTTTAAGGACTACATTGCCAAACATCAATTTGGGAGAGTGGCCTTCTGCTTGGGCCCTCACCAAGAGGTAATATTATCTTATTACAAATTAATCTGACCTTTTTCATATCTTTCTAATTCATTTTTATTGCTTCTTTAAGAACTATCTACGCCAATCACTGCTCCATTTCCCTGCTAGATTATAAACATTTTAATTGGCTTATAAGTCTATTAAAGATCTTCTGATACGATAGGAAAATAACTCACATATGTTGTATATAATATATTTTAGTTGTGTGTTTTTTAATATTGCTTAAAACATTTCTAACAAGTTATGTTTTAAATTTTTATGTGATCAAAACTATATCAGTTTTGTTGCTTTTATGCATGGAAAATTCAACCTCATCACAACTTTAGTAATATGTTCACCTTTAATTTTTATATCTTATCTGATTTCATTTTTATACTTAGTCCATCTGAAAAAAATATTTTTGTTTATGGTGTAAGGTGAATACTTAAATAATTCATAATTTCCCAGTCGGCTGCTTTCTCTATGACCAACTGTTGATGAATACCCCTTTCATATAATGTCGGAGTGCTTCCCTTTTTGATGCTGATGCATTTGTGACAGGTCTGCTTTTTTCTGAGGTTTATGTTCTAATCTGTCTGTGGATTCTTGAACAACTACCCCATTCTTTCAATTATTTTACCTTTACAGTACATTAAATACAAAGAGGATAAGTTCTCTGACAGTGCAAAACAATCCAAAATATTAATGTGATTATCTTCTGCTAGGATTTTTTAAAAATTAAGAATAAGCCGGGAAGTGCTTTAAGATATATAGTCTTTATGAAAGAATAAAGTACGTCTCCCTGTGCATTTAGATATTTTTATAACACCACTTAGCTTACAGCTAAAGCTCTCAGTATGTAATTTTCATTATACAGTACCCATGCCTTGCTTAGGATTGCCCCAACTCTATATTTTGTTGTTATTATTCTAGATGAAATCATTTTTTCTTACCATCTTCTAAATATTGATGATATATAAGTAAACAGTAGTTTTGTTTATTTTTCTATACGTACTAATGCACTACATTTATTAAATGATGTAAATAATTGCCTGAGTTTCAGCTGAATATTTAAATTTTCCTTTGTATCTGCTTATCATATCACATTCATATTACAATATTACTTCTATTCATGCCTCTTTGAGTTAGTCAGAAATTCCAGATCCACATTAAATAATAGTGTTAATTGGGGGGATCCTCTTCATATTCCTGATTTTTAAATAGAATGTCGCCATGCACTGTAAGATTAATATTAATACTTTTAATCATGTGAAGGAAGGTTTTATCTTTAAAACAGGAATGGGTGGTGAAGTTTATCAAACACTTCGTAAATGGTAATTTACGAGTATTCAACCTAACATATTAAACCATACACTAAATATTAAACCATCCTTGTACCGAAGAGACAAATTCTACCCGTCATGGAGGATAATTAATGTCTTTAATGCCCTACTAAATTCATGGTGAAGTTTATCAAACACTTCTATACATCTACTGAAATTATTACCTACTGATTGGCTACATTGTTAGGTTGAACTATAGGAAAATGCCAATCTTAGATCATTTTTTACATAGAAAATATGGTAATTTACGAGTATTCAACCTAACATATTAAACCATACACTAAATATTAAACCATCCTTGTACTGAAGAGACAAATTCTACCCGTCATGGAGGATAATTAATGTCTTTAATGCCCTACTAAATTCAGTTTGTCAGTGTTTCTATGTGAGGTTTTGTTAGCTTGGGCTGAGCATTCTCTGTTCAATCTTTGTTATAAGGCAATTTGCATAAAACATTAAGACATTGTAATAAAGTGACAGGTACTGCCATAAACAAACATAACCCATGCTGGCATTGAGCCAAAGGTACGGTCTGTACTTCTGCCAAACAGGAGACCACATTCAAAAGACAATTACAAATTCTCAGCTTATCCTTGAAGCTTATTAGTACTGGACTCCAAACTCTCCCAAGGCTCCTTGTCATCTGGTAGCCCTCCTCTCCTGCCCCAAAGCAGCCTTTCCCACGGAGGGCATGGGGTGCCATGTTACCTGTCCTGCTGCAATGGAAATCAAGAGAGCATCCAGGCATCCAAGCTCCAAGCACCAACCACAGCCACCACTGCTGCCCCTTCTCCCTCTCTATTGCAACAGCCGCCTCCAAAATTCACCCTGACACTAATTGGAAGCGCTCATCCCAAAGAAGACAGTGTCTAACTGCACTCTTTTTCCCAGACCTGTTAAAATAACACCCCATTAAAAGCAACCTCCCTTGGGATACAGGCCAAAGACCTCTGTTTCACTTCATATTTGAATTCATTTTCTTTCGTCGCTCAATCCAACTTAAGTTCCATTTTGTTAAGGGACCTTTGAAATCAAACATTTTTTTCATGGCCTAAGACCCTCAAAGGTGTGTTGTAATCATAAAATTTACAATATATTTGAAAATCCAAGCAGTGCCTATTCATCTTCTTAACATATTCTCTTGCCCAGAAGTATTATGGAAAGACCAGGACCTCAGAATCCTGCAAACCTGCCTGGAAACCCCAGCTCCTCTGTGTGAATTTGTGTAAATGACTCAAGTTCTCTGAGTCTCTGTTTCCACTTTTGTAATATGTACTAATCACAGCTACCTCTAGAGACGGCTGACAGCTCTCAAGAAGAAGGCAAACCTAAATTATAATACCTGACAACAGCAAGCCTTCTCTTCACCTTCTCCATTCCGCATCTCATTGTAGCATCCTACAGAGAACCCCAGAAAGCTACAGAGGTATTGCTCAGATCCCAAAAGCAAAAGTAAAACTACCTGCAAGTAAAAATACAAAACCAACATCAAATTTTCCATTCAGATCTAAAAGAAAGCCCAAAGGAAGGAAGCAAATGAAAGCCCTCGAAGCACACTAGTTCTGCCACCGACCCACCCACCCACCTATGGCGTTCATAATGGAAAATGTTCAGAACAAGCCATCTGAGGGCAGCCAGGTCCACGCACTGGCCAGCAGCAGACTGTCCCCAGAAGCCAGTGAAGAGAACCCTCCCGGCCACCAGGCAGCCTCTCCTGGAACCCTCCTCATCATCACAGTGGCTCAGCTTTCTAAGTCCCTCTCTGTGCCAGTTTCCTATGGCTGTTGTAATAAATTGCCACAAACTTCATGCCTTAAAAAAACATAAACTTATTACTTGTTCTGGAAGTCAGAAGTCTGAAATGAGTCTTATCCATCAGCTGTCAGGAGGGCTGTGCTCCTTCTGGAGGCTCTAGAGGAAAACCTGTTCTGTGGCCTTTTCTAGTTTATAGAGTCTGCCCACTCTCCTTGGCTCATGGCCTGTGTCACTCTGACCTCTGCTTCTGTGGTCACATCTTGTTCTCCGATTCTCTTGCTTCCCTCTTGCCTTTATAAGGACCACTGTGATTACACTGACCCCACCCAGATAATCCAACATAATCTCCCCATCCTTAATCACATCTTTAAAGTCTCTCTTGCCAGGTGAAGTAAGATATTCACAGGTTCCAGGGATTGGGATGTGAACACCTTTGAGGGTGTGTGATTCTGCCTACCACAATCTACAAGACCTTGACAGGATGCACTGAGAACACAGCATCACTTCCATGGTGTTCCCACCAAAATCGTGTAGCTGGAATCATGGAATCACGAGGGAACAGACATACCCAGGCTGAAGGCTGCCTGAGATCAAAAGAGACTAGCAGGATATGGTGCTATAAAGGACACAACTGGTGAAATCTGAGTCAGGTCTACAGATGAGAACATGGTATCGTGTCAATTTCCTGATTTTGAATATTGCACTACTTTACAACCTTTCTATAAATCTAAAATTATGTCAAAATTAAGTTAAAGGAAGGCAGAAATCACATTTTAAAAAATCACATTAAAAAAAAAAAACCTTTTCTCATTTCTTTTTTTTTTTAAGTTGTTTTCCTTTATTTGGAATGAAATCTTGGGAAGTCTTGATACTCACTGTTAGTAACAGGATGCCCCATGTCAGTAATAGATCTAAAAGAAAGCCCAAAGGAAGGAAGCAAACGAAAGCCCTCGAAGCCCACTAGTTCTGCCACCGACCCACCCACCCACCTATGGCGTTCAAAATGGAAAATGTTCAGAACAAGCCATCTGAGGGCAGCCAGGTCCACGCACTGGCCAGCAGCAGACTGTCCCCAGAAGCCAGTGAAGAGATGGGTCAGAAATAGGACGTCTCCATTACACACAGCACAATGATGACACACTCAAATCTGAAGTCCTGCTTTCACTCCTGATTACATCTAGTTCTGCAAATGCTTTCCGAAATATGTCTAGAGTCCTTAACCTAGTTCTAAAGACCCCAGACTACGTTTCTTCTTTAATTTCCCAATCCTAGGATGCATATGCATTTGTTGTTCTAATTAGTGTAGGGTTTTTCAGTTATTATCATTCATGCTTCAGTTCATTATTTTTTATTTTTTATTGAATCGTAATTGACTATACATATTTGGGGGGTTCAACATTGACATATGTTGACCAAATCAATATTATTAGCATATACATTATTATAAATCGTACTTAATCTTTATGCCCCTTTTCCGATCTCTCCCCATCCGCCTTTCCCTCCCCTGATAACCCTGGATTTCTTCTCTCCTTCTGAAAGAGTAATGGTTACTCTGTTGCTTTGTTGCCAGAGCTGAGAGAGGTGTGTTCAGGTCCCCCACTATTATCATAGAGTAGATACTTCTTCTATCACTCTGGAATGGGTTTTTCTCATTTCTGAGAATTCCAAAGCAAAGGAGAAGGCTCCTGGAACGAGTTTTGAAATTCTTTCTATTCTCTCAACCTCCTTTGGACTCCACCAGAACCAGATTTTTCCTAGTGGCACAAGTTACAGCCACGAGGGCACATGCTCCCAAGGCGGCCTAACACAGGACAGTTCTGGTGTTTAATGCCTCCTGACTGTGCACATGGAGTCGCCGCAGCCACAGGAGAAGAGCCAGGCCTCCAGGTCTACATACTACGCAGGCTCCGCAGCCCAGTACGCCCGGAGGCTCGTCCAACCCCAAGTGACAGCCTCGCTGCTGGAGCATCACAGCCCCCAGCTCTCCCTGCTCCTGCCTGGGCATTTATGTGACACTGCCCTGAGGCCTGAGGCTCTTTCTGGGTCCGAGAGTGGAGAGAGGCACCGCACCCAGCTGGCTTGTATTCAAGCCCTGCTCTCACCCTGAAAGCAAAAATAAGAAAAGANTGGTGAAGTTTATCAAACACTTCTATACATCTACTGAAATTATTACCTACTGATTGGCTACATTGTTAGGTTGAACTATAGGAAAATGCCAATCTTAGATCATTTTTTACATAGAAAATATGGTAATTTACGAGTATTCAACCTAACATATTAAACCATACACTAAATATTAAACCATCCTTGTACTGAAGAGACAAATTCTACCCGTCATGGAGGATAATTAATGTCTTTAATGCCCTACTAAATTCAGTTTGTCAGTGTTTCTATGTGAGGTTTTGTTAGCTTGGGCTGAGCATTCTCTGTTCAATCTTTGTTATAAGGCAATTTGCATAAAACATTAAGACATTGTAATAAAGTGACAGGTACTGCCATAAACAAACATAACCCATGCTGGCATTGAGCCAAAGGTACGGTCTGTACTTCTGCCAAACAGGAGACCACATTCAAAAGACAATTACAAATTCTCAGCTTATCCTTGAAGCTTATTAGTACTGGACTCCAAACTCTCCCAAGGCTCCTTGTCATCTGGTAGCCCTCCTCTCCTGCCCCAAAGCAGCCTTTCCCACGGAGGGCATGGGGTGCCATGTTACCTGTCCTGCTGCAATGGAAATCAAGAGAGCATCCAGGCATCCAAGCTCCAAGCACCAACCACAGCCACCACTGCTGCCCCTTCTCCCTCTCTATTGCAACAGCCGCCTCCAAAATTCACCCTGACACTAATTGGAAGCGCTCATCCCAAAGAAGACAGTGTCTAACTGCACTCTTTTTCCCAGACCTGTTAAAATAACACCCCATTAAAAGCAACCTCCCTTGGGATACAGGCCAAAGACCTCTGTTTCACTTCATATTTGAATTCATTTTCTTTCGTCGCTCAATCCAACTTAAGTTCCATTTTGTTAAGGGACCTTTGAAATCAAACATTTTTTTCATGGCCTAAGACCCTCAAAGGTGTGTTGTAATCATAAAATTTACAATATATTTGAAAATCCAAGCAGTGCCTATTCATCTTCTTAACATATTCTCTTGCCCAGAAGTATTATGGAAAGACCAGGACCTCAGAATCCTGCAAACCTGCCTGGAAACCCCAGCTCCTCTGTGTGAATTTGTGTAAATGACTCAAGTTCTCTGAGTCTCTGTTTCCACTTTTGTAATATGTACTAATCACAGCTACCTCTAGAGATGGCTGACAGCTCTCAAGAAGAAGGCAAACCTAAATTATAATACCTGACAACAGCAAGCCTTCTCTTCACCTTCTCCATTCCGCATCTCATTGTAGCATCCTACAGAGAACCCCAGAAAGCTACAGAGGTATTGCTCAGATCCCAAAAGCAAAAGTAAAACTACCTGCAAGTAAAAATACAAAACCAACATCAAATTTTCCATTCAGATCTAAAAGAAAGCCCAAAGGAAGGAAGCAAATGAAAGCCCTCGAAGCACACTAGTTCTGCCACCGACCCACCCACCCACCTATGGCGTTCATAATGGAAAATGTTCAGAACAAGCCATCTGAGGGCAGCCAGGTCCACGCACTGGCCAGCAGCAGACTGTCCCCAGAAGCCAGTGAAGAGAACCCTCCCGGCCACCAGGCAGCCTCTCCTGGAACCCTCCTCATCATCACAGTGGCTCAGCTTTCTAAGTCCCTCTCTGTGCCAGTTTCCTATGGCTGTTGTAATAAATTGCCACAAACTTCATGCCTTAAAAAAACATAAACTTATTACTTGTTCTGGAAGTCAGAAGTCTGAAATGAGTCTTATCCATCAGCTGTCAGGAGGGCTGTGCTCCTTCTGGAGGCTCTAGAGGAAAACCTGTTCTGTGGCCTTTTCTAGTTTATAGAGTCTGCCCACTCTCCTTGGCTCATGGCCTGTGTCACTCTGACCTCTGCTTCTGTGGTCACATCTTGTTCTCCGATTCTCTTGCTTCCCTCTTGCCTTTATAAGGACCACTGTGATTACACTGACCCCACCCAGATAATCCAACATAATCTCCCCATCCTTAATCACATCTTTAAAGTCTCTCTTGCCAGGTGAAGTAAGATATTCACAGGTTCCAGGGATTGGGATGTGAACACCTTTGAGGGTGTGTGATTCTGCCTACCACAATCTACAAGACCTTGACAGGATGCACTGAGAACACAGCATCACTTCCATGGTGTTCCCACCAAAATCGTGTAGCTGGAATCATGGAATCACGAGGGAACAGACATACCCAGGCTGAAGGCTGCCTGAGATCAAAAGAGACTAGCAGGATATGGTGCTATAAAGGACACAACTGGTGAAATCTGAGTCAGGTCTACAGATGAGAACATGGTATCGTGTCAATTTCCTGATTTTGAATATTGCACTACTTTACAACCTTTCTATAAATCTAAAATTATGTCAAAATTAAGTTAAAGGAAGGCAGAAATCACATTTTAAAAAATCACATTAAAAAAAAAAAAACCTTTTCTCATTTCTTTTTTTTTTTAAGTTGTTTTCCTTTATTTGGAATGAAATCTTGGGAAGTCTTGATACTCACTGTTAGTAACAGGATGCCCCATGTCAGTAATTGGGTCAGAAATAGGACGTCTCCATTACACACAGCACAATGATGACACACTCAAATCTGAAGTCCTGCTTTCACTCCTGATTACATCTAGTTCTGCAAATGCTTTCCGAAATATGTCTAGAGTCCTTAACCTAGTTCTAAAGACCCCAGACTACGTTTCTTCTTTAATTTCCCAATCCTAGGATGCATATGCATTTGTTGTTCTAATTAGTGTAGGGTTTTTCAGTTATTATCATTCATGCTTCAGTTCATTATTTATTTTTTATTTTTTATTGAATCGTAATTTACTATACATATTTGGGGGGTTCAACATTGACATATGTTGACCAAATCAATATTATTAGCATATACATTATTATAAATCGTACTTAATCTTTATGCCCCTTTTCCGATCTCTCCCCATCCGCCTTTCCCTCCCCTGATAACCCTGGATTTCTTCTCTCCTTCTGAAAGAGTAATGGTTACTCTGTTGCTTTGTTGCCAGAGCTGAGAGAGGTGTGTTCAGGTCCCCCACTATTATCATAGAGTAGATACTTCTTCTATCACTCTGGAATGGGTTTTTCTCACTTCTGAGAATTCCAAAGCAAAGGAGAAGGCTCCTGGAACGAGTTTTGAAATTCTTTCTATTCTCTCAACCTCCTTTGGACTCCACCAGAACCAGATTTTTCCTAGTGGCACAAGTTACAGCCACGAGGGCACATGCTCCCAAGGCGGCCTAACACAGGACAGTTCTGGTGTTTAATGCCTCCTGACTGTGCACATGGAGTCGCCGCAGCCACAGGAGAAGAGCCAGGCCTCCAGGTCTACATACTACGCAGGCTCCGCAGCCCAGTACGCCCGGAGGCTCGTCCAACCCCAAGTGACAGCCTCGCTGCTGGAGCATCACAGCCCCCAGCTCTCCCTGCTCCTGCCTGGGCATTTATGTGACACTGCCCTGAGGCCTGAGGCTCTTTCTGGGTCCGAGAGTGGAGAGAGGCACCGCACCCAGCTGGCTTGTATTCAAGCCCTGCTCTCACCCTGAAAGCAAAAATAAGAAAAGACAAGTTTTGACAAACCTTAAAAACTATGTGTGTAATGCATGACAGGCATGTCTTTTCTCTTCAGTGGACACAGGACACAGCAGAAAGGACTTGGGTTATACCACAGAAAGAATCAGTGCAGCAGGAAAATTATATTCTGTAGCAAATAAGATGTTGAGGGAATTTCCAGAAAGCTTCAAAAACAGGCAAATAAGTGCGATTGTGCCTGTCTGTGATGGCCCAGCGTGGTCATTTATAAAGACCAGGACGGGAGAGATGGCTGGTCCTCATTCACTTGTGCGCTGAGGTCTTTCTAAACAAAAGAGGTACTTGGCACTGTCCCCAACGAAGCACACAAAACATACCAGGACAAAAAGCACATTTAGAAAACCAGGCATCGTCCACGGGGCAGGCAGCCGAACTTCACCACCGACTGACGGCGGGTCAGGAAGTGCTAGAAGAGGGGCGCTGGGTGCAGACCCCCACCTCCGCCTGGCCCCTGTCACATGCCCGCAGGACCAAGGAAGGGCACGCCCAGGCCAAGCCCTGCGATCGGCGGGGGACAGCGTGCGACCGGGTCGTGGCCTGGGTGGGTCCGTCTCGGGCACGTTTTGCTCCCGTGAGTTGAGCAGATTTCTTCCCTCTCCGAGACTCAGTGCCCTCAGTAACTGCTCCTAACGTTCCCGAGCACGGTCGTCACCCACAGCCCCAGCTCTCTCACCAGGATCTCGTTGCTTGCTCCGCCCCAGTGCAGGACTCAGCCCTCACCGCCTGCAGTGGCTCGAGAAGCAACTGCCACCTGGAGCAGGCCGGCCTGCGAAGTCCCCTCAACTTCTCGCACTTCTCCTCTGTGACAACAACGGCGTTTCCTTGCATTTCTACTTGGAGGAACAAGGTGTCAGCCTCAAGAAATGATCATGTTTATTCCTCGTCCTTCGTAAACATGTCCAAGGATTACAGCAGATTCATTTAGAAACAAGTGAGGAGTAACGAAGGACATTTAGCACATAAACACAGATTTCCTCTGACAGAAAACGGTGAGCTCTGCTTCGTGAAGCTGAGGCCTGGGGTGCCATCGGGTCGCCGGTGCTGCTGCAGAACTGAACAGGCCTGCACCAGGGCAAACCGCACAGCAAGAAGCCACTCAGTGCAGAGAAGGGCAGAGCAGGGGACCAGACAGGACAAGCGCTGAAGCCTGGGCTGGGCGCTGAGCAGGAGGGACAGAGATGAGAGCAAAAGCATCTGTAGGCCATTCTGCAGTATACCACTCAATGTGCTTCCCCCTCTCGTTCCTTCTTAAGAAGTTTTTCTAAGTCTTCGTTAGAGGTCGCACTTGGTCCCCCATAAAAAGATAAAAGCAGAGTCTATTTAACATTTCTTTTATTTTAGAACTTTGATCCAGTATCCATTTGGGACTTACAATGTTCTTCTGAGTGCCTGTAGCCTAAACTTGCTAGAAAAGGAACGCCATCACCGTGAGTCTACCTCCACCCCCTGTAGACACTCTCTCACTTAATCCTGACAACGGGGTAGTGTAGAAAATGCTATTATTCTTACATTACAAATGAAGAAACGGAAGCTCAGAGAGCTCATGTGACACACACAAGCTTGCAAGTGAGTAATCAGTACAGCCAGGACTCAAAGCCAGGACATTCCAACTCCGGCCCTTTGGTTTTCTCAGGGTTGTTTTTTTTTGTTTTGTTTTTTTTTGGTTTTTAAAAAAATTGTGATAAAATTATTAAATACATGAAATTCACCATTTTAACCATTTTAAAATGTACAATTCCATGGCACTTAGTGCATTCACACTGTTGTGCAACCACCACCACCACCTACTTCCAGACATTTTTATCACCCCAAAAAGAAACCCTATATCCTTTAAGCAGTGAGTCCCTGTTCCTCCCACCCACCCAGCCCCAGCAACTACTAATCTGCATTCTGTCTCACTGGATTTGGTTAATCTAGATATTTCATATAAATGAAATCATACCACATATGGCCTTTCATGTCTGGCTCCTCTCGGCATAATGTTTTCTTGGTTTATCCATGCTATTGCAGGTGTCAGATCATGATTCCTTTTAAAGGACTAATAATAGTCCGCTGTATGGACATACCACATTTTGTTAGCCCTCCTTCAGTGTCTGGACGTTTGGGCTGTTTCCACCATTGGCTACTATGAATAATGCTGCTACGGACATTCAGGTCTAAGTTCTTGTCTGAGCACCTGTTTTCAGCTCCTTTGGGAAAGCCCCATGCTGTTCATTACCACCCTGCTCAACTCTTCAAAACAGGACCAATTCCCACAACAACCACTAAGTTTCAAGGTATAAAAGGATGCTCAAAAATTATTTGTTGATGGGGACAGTGATTCAGAAATAGCACATTCAGAGAAACGTCCTAAACTCTACCAAATGAATCTTTTTCAACTTCACTCCTAATTGCTGAAGGTCCTAAATAATTATATAGAAGCTGTGCCCAACACCAGAGCATCCAACCAGCGTTTAAAGTCACCTTTTTTTCTTAATTACAAACTCTCCATTAACTAAATTTCCAAAGCAGAACATGCAAAATGCTAAAACAGTTAAATGTGTATTTGGTTATACGTTAATGATCCATGTCCAGTTTTCGAATGCAAAGTATATTTACATGATGTTTCAAGCTACCATCAAAGAGACTATGGAGGTCAACAGCAGGAGTGTGAGGGGCCCTTCAGAAGACCTCCGGCCTCCAGTGAAGTAAGGCAGAGGCACAGGAGGTGGAGGCAGGGAGAGGAAGGAGAGAAAACAAGAGGGTCTGTTTCTACCATCAAAGAAGGGCCTAATGTCTGTGAAGGCATCTGCTTCCATGACTGCACAATAAAATGAAAGTGCAGGGGGTCTCGATGCTACAGGCATGAGCACCAGAAGCCTTGCATAACTTTCCTGGCAATGGATTTTATTTAAACTGCATAGACCACTGAAGGCACTGAAACTAGGATCTGAGACTTCCAAACCCAGGCCTTTGTGGGACTAATTCCTAATGTTACAAACAATAAACCTATTAAAAACTCATGGCGGGCTGCTGACTCAGTTGAATAGGAGCTGTTTTCAGTGCCAGCTGATAGTAGCAAAGTCAGCATGCACAGGAACGTGTGGGCAGCACAAGGGCAAACCCAGCTGGTTTGCGATGAGCACGGGCGCCCATTCCGTGGAGGTTCTTTTATTCCTGCTAGACGCCAGTGCCAATAAAGCCCCTCGAAGCCAGCTTGTGAGGCACCCGCAGGGCCTTCTGCTGATGGGTGACTACACCTAGAAAGACTCCTGCCCCAACTCGGTCACATGGCCACCAGCTCAGAAGTGTTCTAGACACTGTCCGAGACAGCTGCATGCTGCAGAGTGCTGCAGCCATTCCTAGAATCCCCTGAGCACAGGCAGCGAGGGGTCTGGTCCACACAGCAGTCCCTCCTGTTACAGCCATTAAAAACCACATTCTGCAAGTATATTGAACGAAGAACATGGTGCTAAGCAAAAAGTTCTGGGTCTAAAGCTAATTTCTGTATAATCTCAATTTTAAAAACCTGTCTTTTCTAATAAAATTGGGATTATATGGTATAAAATGTATACACGTTTTAAAGAATATTACCCTGGGTGATGGATAGTAGGTACTTTTTGTCAGTGAACATGTACTACATTCATAACCATAAAGCATCCCTTTCTAAAAATAGATATTTAGTTACAAATAAGATTGTAACTAAATAATCATTAATTCACCCATTCCATAACCATTTTCTAAAAATTGACTCTGTTCAAAAACCAGTGAAAGGGGGGAAAAAGCATAATACAAAAAAAATAAATAAACGGTACCTTAGAGAAAAGAAAAATCCATAGAAGGGCACATACAAGTAACAAGCCAATTTAGTTAAGATTTTATTCTTAGAAAAATGTAAAATTCTGGACTTATGTGATTTTAAAAACTACCTACCATGTAATGATAACTTACTATGCCCAGGCACTGTGCTAGACATTTTACTTGCCTTATCTTCTAATGTTTTCTATAATCCTTTAAGTTAAGAGTTTTACAAATTTTACAAATGAGGAAAGTGAAACTTTAGGAGGCTAAATGACTTCTCCATACCCAAACAACAAGTAATTGGATATGACACATTTTAAACATGGGTCTGTCCGTCTTAATCTGCTTTATAAATAAATAAAAGGGAATGTAAACATTCAGTAATATAGCAAACCAAAAACACCATTTAATTACATCTTACGAGCCCATTTAGAAAAGAGTCAAGGAGTATAAAGACACAGCAGCCGAATGAGAGACCAGAAAGGAAGAAAAACAGAAGTGAGCTAGGTAGTACCCAGACTTTAGGTCAAATATCAGGATCCAGCAATCCCACCTCTGGATATTTATCCAAAAGAATTGAAAACAGAATCTTGAAAAGATATTATCATTCTCACATTCATTGCAGCACTATTCGTAATGGCCAGAATGTGGAAATAACCTGAAAATCCATCTAGGGATGAATGGATAAAGAAAATGTGGTACATCCATGTAGTATACCATGTGGTATATTCATACAATGGAATGTGGTTCAACCTTCAAATAGAAGGAAATTCAACAATATGCAAGAATGTGGATGAACCTTGAGGACATTATGTTAAATGAAATAAGCCAGTCGCAGAAGGACAAATACTGCATGATTCCATTCATAAAAGGCATCTAAAATAGTCGAATTCATAGAATTCATAGAACCAGAGAGCAGAATGGTGGTTTCCAGGGGCTGGGAGGAGGGGGAAGTAGGGAGTTGCTAATCAATGCGCATAAAGTTTCAGTTAAGCGAGATGAAGTTCTAGAGACCTGCTGTACCACACTGTACCTATAGTCCATGATACTGTACTTAAAAATTTGTTGAGAGTAGATCTCGTATTGTGTTCTTACCACAATAAAATAATTTCTTTTTTTAAAAAGGCAGTAAGGGCTGGCCCGGTGGCGCACTGCTACAGTGCGCCGCTTGGGAGCGCGGTGGCGCTCCCGCCAAGGGTTCAGATCCCACATACAGACCGGCCGCTCACTGGCTGAGCGAGGTGCGGGCGCAACACCGAGGGTTGCGATCCCGTTGCCGGTCCCGGTCCGGTACGGGCGCGACACTGAGGGTTGCGATCCATTGCCGGTCACGAAAAAAGACAAAAAGGAAAATAAATAAATAAATAAATAAAATAAAAAGGCAGTAAACTTCTGTTATCTGGGTGATGAGATCATGTTTGTTCTATAAAATTATGATTTTCTGACAACCCCTGTGTACAGCTCGGATTCCGAAACCTTCAGTCTCCATTGTGGAAGTCATAGGAAGTATGCTTGTGACTCTGTACCTTGGCTAGAACAGCAATTCCACACCTATTATTGGCAGCACCCAGAAGAAACTGAAACATGAGTTGAATTCCACCCACTGGCCACAGTTTGTCTGATTATATTAGCTCACCTTGTCTACAGGTATCTCGAACATTTTTCCTGTGCATTTGATTGGGATAGGGGGTTAAATTAATTCCCTATTTCATAAATGAACCTAGGTATTGTTAATGTAGTAGATCCCAAACAGTCTGTCTACATAAAAGTAAGGTGGGCTACACAAATGACCCAGGTCTGAGGGTACACCTCTGATTTCTCGCTTCCCTTCCAGCTCTCAAATTCTAAGTTTCATAACCATTCTAGTAAGATTGATTTTTGGTTTTGTTTTTTTTTATGACTATCACCATGAAAATGCCACTAGAGTTTCAAAAAGGGGGTTGGAGCTTGAGCAGACGGCAAGGCTGATGTCTTTTAAATCTTACCAATGGATTGAGTCCTTTCCTACAGTCTGAGCTGCTTCTCAGAGGGCCTCAGAAGCAATGATATGGAGAAAGCTTTGAGAGTAAGAGAGGAAATGTCTTTCTATCTTGCTCCTGTCTAATGCTGTTCTCTGCATGGAGCAGAATCAGGAGTTTCAAGATTCCCTGGGTCTGTTTCCCACGGCTAAGGATGGGGGGTGCCCCACGTGCTGCCTCCAGGTGCCTTCAGGTGGTCTGTCTCCACCTGTGACTCTGGGGCCCCTCTCTAGCACACTTGGGCATGATCAGAGGAAATACATGTCACGTACTAGGTTTTCTCAGTTTATACAAAGTGCTTCACCATTTGGCCCAAATAGATTGTCAGGTATATACTTTAAGCCTCTTTTTTGCCATCTATTCCAAAGGACGATTAAAAACACATAAATGTATCACTAATTTTCCACCTCAAGAAAGACACTGAAATCCAAAGGAAATAAAAATAGCTACCATTTACATTCTGCGGAAAGACTACACACTCTGCCAATACTGAAAATATTAGCTCTGATCCTAACTACAGTGTGAAAAAATCAGCATCATTTTCTGCATTTTACGAAAGTGGAAACATAAATTCAGTGAGATTTGCCCAAGACCACACAGCTGGAGTTACGGAAGTGAGCTTAAATTAAGTGGAAATCAGAATTCTTAGCATATGCAAATTGCTAAGAAGCAGATACAGAATGTGCACACAGCTTACGAAACATCTGCCCTGGTAAAAACCTGCTCTCCGCCAGTCTGCTGGAGCACACGTGTTGTGCTTTGCTCTTCTTCCCCAGTTTGAGAGGTCATATTTTGTGGCACATCTTTCTCTTCTCCTGGTGCTCAATTTAGGATGAACTGTAAAGATTTTGTAAGAGGTTCATCTTATCAGAAATGAAATGAACCCAGAACTCAAGAATTCTTTATGACTTTTCCAGACCATCTTTCAAGGCACTATTATCCCAAGGTACTAGAGCCTCCTTCCCAGTTCCCACAAGACTTTGGGCCTCATATTTATTAAAGGAGTTTAAACTGCTGAAATAAAAGTGCCATGCAACCAAAAACAGGTGACTGTCACACTGGTTTGTACCTCTTTAAGAAAATCCAGTATATAAACAAATATACTCTCCAAAGCTATGAGGAGTGTAACTGAGAGGTCCCAGAGATATAAATACGATGACACATAAAGGAATAAAACCTTTTCGGGTGCTAGACCACATGCAATTTCTTACCCACCCTAAGCCACTACATGAGACTGACATTTTCTCAACTTAATTCTGTAGGGGAACACTGCCAGAACTGCTAAAGAGAATATTGCACAGGGAAGTTTGCAGTCAGAAAATATGGCCTCACTGGAACCAGACTTCCAAGTTCCATATTTAATTAGCTTAGTAATCTCAAGCAAATTGCCTGTTTCCTCTCTGTGCTTCCAGTCTCTTCATCTGTAAAACAGGGATAACAGCACCCACTTCACGAGTTTACTATGAAGGTTAGATGAGTTAACACACGGAAACTGCTCATAATAATGCCTAACAATAAGCACCCAATTTTAAATGCAAACTAGACTGGACACGAGAATTAAGATGCCTTGAGTGCAAATTTTCCATCATCCTTCATTTCTCTCTTTAGTATATCAAAGGCTAAACAGGGAAATAAAACCTGGAAGCCCCAGCTCATGCAGTCCTCCTTCCCACAGGGGAATAAAGATGCCCCCTATATCCATGACAGCCTGGCAAGCTCTGTGGCAGGAGGACATAGCAGAATGAAGAGGAAGGCCTTCCACTCCACGGAAAAAACGAGATGAAAGAAAATGCATCCCAATTTTCCCTTCTCATCCCTTTGAAGTGAGGATAACATCAAGGTCAGAGGACAGCTACAGCCTTCACACCCCCCTGAACACTGGGGAAAAATCACTTCTTGGGCTGCTCTACTCACTAATCTAGGGCACAACTACATCATGTAGCTGCACACTGCAATCATGCAGAGAAGACCTGAAGTTTAGATTCCCCAGGCTGCCCTGAATACTCATGTGGTGAAGACACAGTTACTTGGAAGTCGGGCTGTGAAACTCACCCGACTGGAGGAGGGGCCTGTTGCTGAAGCAGTGGGCCACTTGGCTCTGCAGCAAAGGCTAAAGATCAGAGCCCAACGTCATCCAGCCAGATGTAAGAGGAGTGTATAGTGCCAGCAGTGACCAAGGTGAGAGGCTGAGCTCGTTGGAGCATGCCATGCCATTGGGCCTTGCTTGAGCCCAAAGACAGAGATCATGAGTTGGGGAACCACACGCACCTGCAGGGAAACCCCTTCACGTGGGCACAGGACACTGCTCGCAGAGGACAGGAGGCAGAATGTAGCACGACAAAGAACCCCTGCCACCATGAGACTATCCACACCACATTCTTCCACCCATTATCTACACAGACAGGTTCTTGAGAGAGAAATGTTCCTTGATTATGTGTAAAATATGTAAAGATATCATTCATTCATTCATTAAATAAATGAGTCATTAGGAGATACAGCAGTGAACAAATAAAACTCAGCAACATCAAACTTTTCAGTAAAAAATATAGACCTTCTAAAGTCTTACATCACTAACAGGAGTGTAAATTTGTTACACTACTTTGGAAAACTTATTTGGCACTACCTCCTAAAACTAAACAGTGCCTACCCTAATGAATTAGTAATTCCACTCTTAGGTATTAATCCAAGAGAAATAAGTGGTTTTGTCACCAACAGACTTGTATAAAAATGTATATAGCATGCTCAGGGTCCTATGAAGGAACCAAGGGCAGCTCTCACCTCCCAGGGGCAGGCAAGAGCACATTTGGAGTCGTAGGCAGGAGCTGAACCCTGCAAGGGAGCATGCCAAAAACACCACTTCCACACAGGTTGCCCACTACAGCCTTTGCCATAGCCACAGCAGCTGCAAAACCAGCTCACCACCACAGTACTAGCCACAGCAACTGTGCAGGTAGCCCATCAGACTCTCAACTGCATTGACACAAGGAGAGTCACCAGCAGATACCAGAAAAAGAAGAGGAAGTCTCTCTCCTCAAAGCCCACTTGAGAGTAACAGAAGAAGCAACTGCTCTACCAGATGACCAGACATCAGTGTAGAGATACAAGAAATACAAAAACCCAAGAAAAGATGACACCACCAAAAGACTACAGTAATTCTCAAATACCAGAGAGGAGGAAACACTCAAAATGACTAAAAAGGAATTTGAAGCAACAATCTTAAGGGAACTCATTAAAACACAAGAAGACTCAGTTAGACAACATAGTGAAATAAGAAAAAAAATCCCAGAATATGAAGGAGGATCAGTGTAGAGATACAAGAAATACAAAAACCCAAGAAAAGATGACACCACCAAAAGACTACAGTAATTCTCAAATACCAGAGAGGAGGAAACACTCAAAATGACTAAAAAGGAATTTGAAGCAACAATCTTAAGGGAACTCATTAAAACACAAGAAGACTCAGTTAGACAACATAGTGAAATAAGAAAAAAAATCCCAGAATATGAAGGAGGAAATTCACAAAGAGATTAATACATAAAAAAATAATGTAGCAGAACTCATGGAACTGAAAGATTCATTCAACAAAATAAAAAACACAACAGATAGCTTAAGCACCATGCTAGAACAAGCAAAAGAAAGAAATTCTGATCTTGAAGATAGCCTTCTTGAAATAACCCAGTGGACAAAAAAAAAGGAAAATTAATTTTTTAAAATGAAGAAAATGTAAGAGAGCTGGCAGACAACCTTAAGAACACAAACATTAAATAAAACAAGTAAATAAATACAACAGAAAACTTCCCAGGTATAGAGAAAGACTTGGACCTTCAGATCCAGGAGACTCAAAGATCCCCAAATCAGATTCAATCCAAAAAGAACCTCTTTGAAACACATTATGGTCAAATTTGCAAAGCTCAAAGATGAAGAAAGGATCTTAAAAGCAGCAAGAAAAAAGTGTCAAGTCACCTATAAGGTAGCACCTATCAGACTAACAGCAGAATTCTCAACAGAAACTCTACAGGACAGAAAAAAATGGAATGACATATTCAAAATGTTGACATATTCAACATGACAATTCAATTTAGTTGACATATTCAAAATACTAAAAGAAAAAAAACTTCCAACCAAGAATACTATACCCACTAAGCCTATCCTTCAGAAATGAGGGAGAAATAGTGTATTTGCCAGACAAACAAAAACTGTGAGAGTTCACCACTACACAACCAGCCCTATAAGAAATCCTTAAGAGAGTCCTGCATCTGGAATCAAAAACTGATATTCACTACCACAAATACATAAGAAAGAACAAAACCCACAGGTAGAACAAAATTGAAAATGAGAAAGAGAAAGAAACTAAATCTTATCACCACAAAAACCCAACAAACTTCAAAGACAAACAATAAAAGGGAAAGAAAGGAACAGAAGATATTTAAAATATCCAAGCAAAAATCAATAAAATGCCAAAAGTAAGACAATATTTTTCAATAACAACCCTAAATGTAAATGGGTTAAGCTCTCCACTCAAAAGACACAGACTGACTGACTGGATTAAAAAGCTGGACCAAACTATATGCTTTCTTCAAGAGACTCACCTCACCTGTAAAGACACACCGACTAACAGTGAAAGGATGGAAAAAGACATACCATGTAAATGGAAACCAAAAACAAGCAGGAATAGCTATTCTTATATCGGATAAAATAGACTTTAAACCAAAAACCATAAAAAGAGACAAAGAAGGCCACTATATCATGACAAAGGGATCTATCCAACAAAAAGACATAAGATTCATAAACATATACACACCTAAGACCAGAGCACCATATACACACCTAAGACCAGATATATAAAGCAAACACGATTAGTCCTAAAGAAAGAGAGAGACCCCCCAATACAATAACAGTAGGGGGCCTGAACACCCCATCTCAGCATTTCACAGATCATCCTAGGCAACAAATCAACAGAGGAACACAGGACTTAAACTATACTTTGAGCCAACTGGACCTGGCTGATATCTACACAACATTTCATCCAACAACTACAGAATATACATTCTTCTCATCAGCACATGGAACACTCTCCAGGATAGACCATATGTTAGGTCAAAAATCAAGTCTCAAGGGCGGGCCCGGGGGCACACTGGGGAGGGCGCCGCTTGGGAGCAGGGCGGCGCTCCCGCCGAGGGTTCGGATCCCATGTGGAGACCGGTTCCCGCTCACTGGCTGAGCGCGGTGCGGGCGCAACACCAAGGGTTGCGATCCCGTTGCCGGTCCCCGGTACTGGCACGACACCGAGGGTTGCAATCCTGTTACCGGTCAGTAAAAAAGACAAAAAAAAAAAGAAAAAAAAAATCAAGTCTCAATAAATTTTTAAAAACTGAAATTATTTCAAGTATCTTTTCAGATCACAACAGATTGAAACCAGAAATCAATAACACATGAAACCAAGGAAACTGTACAAAATCATGGAAATTAAACATGCTCCTGAATGACCTCTGGGTATAAGAAGAAATTAATCAGGAAATAAAAAAATTTCTTGAAACTATCAAAAATAGACACTTCATACTGAAACCTGCTGGATACTACAAAAGCAATACTAAGAGAGAAATTTATTGCAATAAACACTTACATCAAAAGAAAAGAAAGATTTCAAATAAACAACCTAATGCTACACCTCAAAGAACTAGAAAAACAAGAACAATCCAATCCCCAAATTATTAGACATAAAGAAATAATTAAGATCAGAGCACAACTAAATGAAACAGAAACCCCAAAAATAATACAAAAGATAAATGAAACAAAAGTAGGTTTTTTGAGAAGATAAACAAAATAGACAAGCCATTAGCTAGGCTAACTAAAAATAGATGAGAGAAGACTCATGTAACAAAAATTAGAAATGAAAAAGGAGACATACCACAAAGGATACAAAGAATCAATACAAAGAAATACAAAATATCATTAGAGACTATTATTAACAACTATATGCCAACAAATTTGAAAACCTGGAAGAAATGGATACATTTTTGGACACAGACTACAAAGACTGAACCAAGAAGAAACAGAAAACCTGAACAGACCAATAACAAGCAATGAGATTGAAGCCATAATCAGCAGTCTCCCAACAAAGAAAAGCCCAAGATAGGATAAATTCTACCAGACCTTTAAGGAGGAATTAATACCAATTCTCTTCAAACTATTCCAAAAAATTGACACAGAGGTCATTCACCCAAACTGATTCTGAGGCCAGCATCACCCTGATGCCCATACCAGACAAAGAAACAACAAAAAAAGAAAACTACAAGCCAATATCTCTGATGAACATAGATGCAAAAATCCTC